>NW_009608886.1:17313-88994 GCF_000690535.1 Cariama cristata
CTCTGTAAGTGGTGAAGGCCAGGTTGGATGGGGCTTTGAGCAACCTGGTCTGGTGGAAGGTGTCCCTGCCCATGGCAGGGGGGTCAGAATGAGATGATCCTTAATGTCCCTTCCAACCCAAACCATTCTATGAGTCTATGATTCTATGACTTTTAGTGTCACTATAGCACGACAGAGTCTTTGTTTTACATATACAGAAGCCACAGGTGAAATAGTACAGCTATAGTGTGACTTAATTAAGCACTGGCCGAGCTTACCATTTTAGAGCAAAACCACAATTATTACAAATGATTCAAGTTACACATAGGTCAATGCTTCGTTAAACATGGCAGATCCATTTAGGTGTCATGGAGTCTTGTGATCAACTCGTTCCAGGCTATTTCTTGACATTAATTTTAAGGCTTTATTTATTTTGATACATTGATTTTGTTTACAGTTAAAGTACATATGCGTTAATCAGAACACATTTTTGAAGCACTCTGAGGCAATTTATATATATTTTTAGATGTGTTTATTGCTATGATTCTATTTGAAAGCAGAATGCAAGATGTAAGATGATCATCCATTTTACTTTAGCAATGAAAACTGAAGGAACCCTGCTCATTTACTTTCCCTCCAAGTGGTCCAATAGAAATTACATTTTCTGTACAAGTAATTTTGCAGCACAAGAAAAAGAGGCTTCATCTGCAGTTTTTCATAAAAGTTCTCTGTGGACTACTTTGCTGATAATTAATTGCTTTGCACAGCATCTATGTAAGGTAAAGATGGCCTAGAACTCCTATAATTTTACTTTCTTCTTTTTCCCCGGCAGGTACCTCTACTCATCTAGACTTTTTATCACCTACTTTGTACCATCTAAACCATGTGCAAAGCTATTACCTCTCCCCCCAAGCAAGATCCTGCCTTTCTTCTTTTTTTAAGCACACCTTCCTCATCCACAAGCCCATCGCATCCAGTCAACTGCATTATATAGCTCAGAGTGGCTTACTACATAATGGGAGTGGAGCTTTTCTTAAAGTCCCAGCAATCCTAATCAAACTAACCATGGCTTTTAAACCATAATCTTGCATTTATCTTGAGTTTCACTTGTAATTTTGAACACTAGTGACTTCGTTTTTGCTAATCTCTGAATAAGTAATAGCCTATTTTTCTGTTGGTAGTATTTTTATGTTGTAGCAACTCTTGTTTTAATACACATGAATAATCACTCTGGATTAATAACAAAAGTAGCCTTATATTTCTCTTGGGTCTTATTTTATAGAAAACCCACTGAAAGTCCACTGAGGAACCCCGGTATTATTCATGATCCCATTCTTTATGGGAGAATAAAAAGGCACTCTATTTTAACAATAAAGCAGTTGAACTTCAGTGGCACAATAAATTAAAAGCAATCAAGCAGAAATGAAGGTCAAAATTCAAGGTGCATGCATGTAGAATATCCATAAATCTTAAAATAAAATGGAGGTGATCTTTTCAAAATTGAGATGATGGAAGGAGAAGTTGAGTCACGGAAAGACTGGAGGGTAGCCCATGGTCACCTCACAGAGCAACAGGAGAGCCAATCATTAAATGCAGCATAAAGCCCTTTGTCCTGGACTCTGCTCCACTGATCTTTGCTACTACTGAGTGAAGCTCTGAAAGAACTAAAGAATATATAAACAATATATTTGGTCAAGCCATCCTAGAGTTAATTCCACTGTCTTTACCTTGTCGCAATTACTCTGCAGTTTAGATTTCTCTAAATCCATATGCTGTTGATGAATCTGTTTGATCCTGCTAGACATTTTTTTGCCAAAGGCCAAAGCCAACTTCACTTCTTAACCTTGGTGAGGGGGTTGTGGGGTTGTTTGTTTTGCTTTAGGACAATAGCATGTATCTCAGTTAGAATAATCAGAGGACTATCTGATGGAAAAGTCAGGTATGTGTAAGCTGAGAAAGTAAGCTTAATTCCTTCAGCAGGTCCTTTCAACTGTCACACAGTTAACTGTGTTCAGCAGCTGAATAATTTGTGATCAGCTGCATTACTAATACTGCTTTATAAATACCAAAATTAGATCAAATGAAATTTTCAAAATCATATTGATTATACATTGTAAGATAAAGAACAAGAATGTATTGACAGCGGAAGAAACTCAGGATGTCAAGATAATATTAATAGAATTAAACCAAAACATTGTTCAGATGAAATGAAGTTCCACAAGATCCACCACAACCACAAGAAATAGGAAGGTAAAAACACTATTTCAGAACAGAGATGTTCAGGTTCACTCTGAGATTCCACCAAGTGGAACATCCCATTTTAGGCACTTGATCCACAGAGGCTGCAGAGTAAGTTAAGAACAGTACGCAGAATATGCTGCAATGTTAATTGCTTAGGAAGGCTTTGGTTTATTTACGAGTTGCAAGACAGAATAGCAGGAGAAAAGGTCACAGCTCAGACAAGTCTTGAAGAGTACATAAAGTTACTTTTCGCATCATTTCTCTCTTACTGATGGGACTAAAAGAATTGTTTCATTTATCGCCCATATGGGATGAGAACCTGAACAAATGTACATCCTATTACCATTGCTTCGCTGTACGTCTGATGCATGCAGTTTTAGAAGCAGTGAAGGAAAACTTCTCAGTCTTCAGATCAGTGTGTAACTTTGTCAAGGGCCAGGTTGTCCTGAGAGCTGAAACACCATACGAAGTGTATGTAGCTGAAGGAGAGATCCAAGGGGATTTGTCTTCCCGATGTATCCTTGCTTCTGAGTCTCCATGCTCATTTGAACAGAGGCAGTCTGAAACTTTTGAACTCTAGGTTTTCGAACCTAGAAGAAAAAAGCTGTTTCCTTTCCTCTTGTAGTCATTTATGTGAGTTCATGCAAAATGTGTGAATGAACATTAACTCTTTCCGTATGCTCTTTCACTACATACTCCACTTGTGTAGTTTAAACTGTCCAACAAGAAAGTAGCTGAAACCTATCATGGTCCCTCCAGCCATTTCTGCAGTGGGTGGTACCCTCAGACACAGGGGTGGTAGCAATCAGCTAAAAGAAAGTCATAGCTCCAGCATCTACTTGCTTAGGGAATGTACGTCAATACCATAGGAGATGTGTAGTCAAAAACCAGATCGAGAGGATTGTGCTGCTTCAAGGAAGAAGGTAAGATGCATGCTTGTGTACTAGGGAGTTCCTGAGCCTTTGCATTATCCCTGGTAGATTCTTGTTATCTCAACTGAATCTTAATGGGATAATCTACCGATAAAGCCAAACACATAATAGGTTGAAGAATTCCTTGAAATACCATAAAACTAGACAGCAGTGCAATCAGATGGATGACTTCTGAGATTATGAAGAGAATAGCTCTCCTATAGTCACGGAAACCTCATGCTGGAAGTCTGCTTTATGACTGTGGCTGCTTATTGCTGTATTGTTCTAGCAAATAGGGACTGACTGTCAAAGGACCAAGTGTCTGCTGTGGGCAAAGGCAGAAATGCACTCTTTGACTGTTGCCCAATTGCCCTTCTGTAGGTGGGTTGTCTCACTATAGCTGTTAAGGTCTACAGAGTGAACTGGCTTACTAATCTCTGCAAAAAATAACTGACTTAGCAGGACAGGTTACTTTTAGTTTAGTGGTCAGGTCAGTTCACTGGCTGCATTTATATGATAGCCACTCAATGCAGTTGTCTGGGTGCACAACCAGGGAAGGCAGAGGGATAAGAGGCAAAGGGTAGAGCTGACGAAATAGGGACTTCTTAAGCTGACTTCACAGCTGAAGACAGGTTATTGTGAAACACCAGAGTTAAACCATGGCTTGACATGCAATAAATCCTATCTGAGGGCTTCCAACCAGGGTCAAAACACTGTCACCACATGCTGTAAAGCACTTGGCTTAATTTGGGCTCACTCTGCTGATTTCATTTTCTTTTAAAAAGTCTAATAGGTTAACTGATCAGTTAGCAGGCTTTATTATAGTAGACCAAGTCCCAGCTCTCCTGTAGTTGATGTAAAGCCAACTGAAAGCTCTACGTTTTGTGTGATCAGGCTGACTTCACATAAGTTCAACTGTGTATCCACACCTCATGTGGCCAAATTTTTCCGAGTGATAGGCTTGCCAATACACAGGTTTATTGTTTATGAGGGTAAAGCTGTGGCTTTATCCTTGTGTGCCCTACAGAATGTGAGGTTGGACCTCAGTCTAATGGCAAGCAACACACCCAGTGAAAAAGCATATTGACATATACCAACTGAAGCTTTACTCAATGCTAATTTGTATTTGTAAATGTGTGGCTCTTGCAAAGGTCTTTTTTATATAAGTCACTGTTATGAAAACTTCTAGGATGAACTAGATGTCAGACTTGAAGACAGATGTCCCCCAAGAGAGAGTTAAAGTTGGAGGAATATAATCTAAGTCTAAAGAATAAACTTTAACTCATCAAATGATTTATGACAGGATTCCACATGAAGTATTTTTGCTTAAACTTCTTGAAAGCCTTTCTTGGTGTAAGTTATTGAACCCAGGCAAAAAAGCTTGGTAATAACAACACAGTCTTTTGTCTGGCAGCTTCTTAAAAGTAGGTGTTTAGCGTACATTGCCTTTCCAATTCTTTCCACACTGTGTTTTCAGTAAACAGACAGAACTGAAATAAGGATAGTGGGTATTTCTCTAAATTACTCCACTTTCCCAAATGGATTCATATTGATTTTGTGAATGCATCTTCCAAACAAATAACCTGTTTCTGCCAGCTAGATGTGCCAGTCTCTACTTCAGCTTAATTACCAGACAGTGCTGCGTGAGATTGAAATAAAACCTTGCTAGTTGAAAATGAAGAAAAGAAATTTTATCACGTCTTGGTACATACATGTCTTCAAGCAGAACACAGAATAACTGCTGATGGATTTATACTTTTTCCCCTTTCTCCATGAAGTCAGCCCTCCCCAGTCAAAATGCTTATACTGTGGTCCCTGGTACCCAGCTTTTACAGCATTGCGTTATCGGCTATGTGTGCCAAAGCTATCGTTACTTCCTAATAGATTTATGTGTTATCTATGCAAATCCCTTGTGTTATGTACACAAATCATGCCTCTCATGAGCTTAGAAATCCCTTAAGATAGTGCTGCCTAAATCATAGCCTCACTGAAAATACCTTTTAGTTTTTGAACAGCTGTGTGTTTAAGCTCACTGCTAACATGAGGCAATCGGAGCATCTGGCTAAACTTTTTTCAAGGTTTGCTTTGGCAGTAGCCTAGCTGATAAATATTGATGAATCTGTATTTGAAAGAAGAACCCTTTGTGCGGAGGTCTCAGCAGAGAGGGAGGGCAAGGAATACAATTTGGAACTGCAGAGTTATACATCTGTGTTGGACAGAGTCTGTGGTGTTGTTTTGCTTGCTGTTTGTTATATGAACGGAACTGATGGGGAAGAGGGGGAAAAAAAAATTGGTCCCTTCCTTGTGTACTGGCTGAGCTGATACCTCTCAGTGGGAGCTAACGATTGTTCCCTCCCTGGGAGGAACAAGTGATGTTTTGGGGAGAGAAGCTGCTAAAGCGCAGAGTGAGGCAGGTAAAGGAACCAAAGGAGAAATACAGAAAAGGAGGGAGTGCAAAGACGGACTCTGAAATCCCACAGAATACAAATACACATTTTAGGTATTTATGCAGTGATTGTTATAAAGAAGTGGCCAAAGCTCTGGCTCAGTCCTAGTCCCATCACTATGTTTTAGGAACATAGGATTTCCAAAATCCATCTCATCCCAGATCTCACGTAAGACAATTCTAAGGACCAGATTCCCAGAATTTTCCTGCAACAAGTTAATACAGAATGATCTTTCCCCAAAGCATCACCTAATATCTGGGCCAGTAGTGAGGTTAAAATAGATATGAATGAAAATCAGTCTTTGCAAAGAAGAAGTGATAGTATCCAAGAGAAGGGCCCATCTAAAGCCAGCAAATCGCTTTTTAAATGAATTTAAAGAACTCAAGGAACACAGATGTACGCTAGAGTTCCCAGACTCAAAAATACTGCTGTAGGTTGTACTAGGGGAGGAGGGAGAGTGGGCTATAGTCTTCAAATGTGGAGACTGCTGCTTTGATAGTTTGTCTGCTGAGTTATAATGCTTAATATTGGCAATGTGGTTAACTTTATTGTTTTATCTGCAGCCTTATAACATCGAGAGCTCACTGAAAGGTCAAGAGCTAAGTCATCAGATTTGAATTCTTTACCTTTGTTAAGTTTCTAGCAAGTATGGCTTGCAAAGGAAAGCTTGAAAACATGACCCACATCACCAGTGCTCAGCAAATAGGCACAAAATCATCTTTTTTGTCCCTAAAACTAAGATAACACTGGGAACCGTCTTACCACTTGCAGCTGGCAGTATCATGCCTGTTAGTTTCCGATGGCTGCTTTTAGTTACTTTGCAGAGACTAATTAAATGGAAGAAAGCAAATCTGGTTTAGTGGAAAACTGATGAGGCCTAGTTTCTCAGAATTTTCTTTTAGTTTACGTCTAAGAGAGAGAGTTGTAGTCCTGCTACATCCATAATGCAGGATTAAGAAGACAAGGATTTGTTATCCTAGTAGTTATTCATCTGAATCTAGAAATTTTAACAAAATATCAAGTCTACATTCTATATATGTCTGTAGGTTTGAAAAGTCATCATTGTCTTGAACAAGACAACATAGGGTTTATTGATCACTGCTGGGCTGTGAACTCAGACTGCAGGATGTTAAGTCCAGAATATTAATGGTTGCTGTTTCAGCTACCAAAACAAATGTTGCGTCATATTAGAAATGTAAATAGAGAGAAGATGCTGTTTAATAACATTCTATAGATTTTTAAAATATTCATTTTAACATCTGCTACCAAATTAGAAGCTGAAAACATTCTCATAGCATACTGCATTTACTAAAATCCTGATTTTTATTAAAGAAATAATGCAATAAAAGTAAAATAAATTGAAAAAAAAATTAGCTGAAAAGGCTAGATTCAGGCATGCACTTTGCATTATGGAATCTCCTACACGAGTGCAAAATGAGGTTAAAACATTAGCTTTTGTATTTGTAGCGTTTAAAAAACATTTTGCAACATTGTTAGTAAGTATACCTAGGGCAGCATCATGGTGAATGAGTGTTGAAATTTTCCTGCAGAAAGCAAATAGAGTCAAATTCCAACTTATGTTAAACTGATGCAAATCAATTTCCTGTCTGGGCTGAAAATCAAAGCAGGTTTTGATCCAAGTACTGTGCATAAATCAGGTATTCATCGTATGTAAATTGGTACAGTTTCACTCCTTCCCTTTCAGTCGTGTTATTCCAAGGGATAATTTTTCTCCTGTGTACATACATATTCCACAAGCTGATCATTTTAAAACGCAACCAACAGTATATTCAAATCATTCATGTCTTTAGAAAAAGCAGTATGAGTCACATAGGTTAGCGAAGTAACATTCTTGTGGTTGCAATGTCATTAACTATGTTTAGTGTTTGGGACTCTAAGGATCAAAGCTCTCTCTTTTCAGGTGTTTCTACCCACTTATAGTCCTCTAAGAAATATAGTAATTGAGACTATTAAAAAAAATCCAGTGAGGGAGATACTTTAAAAATATATTTTAAATAAACCTGTGGCATTGACAATTTTTATAACATGGAAGAACAAAATTTAAGATTATAAATGGACCAAGTCATATTTAGAAAACTTCATTGGGTATGGGAGCATTGCTATGAAGCCATTTTTAGTTTCAGTGTGTTTTGTGAAGCTAAAAGGAATGTCGTTCAAAAATGAAGGGAGATAAATCTTTGTGCGGTGAGTAGTATGTGTGTGGATGTCTTTGTCATAGAAGAATGTGCGTTTTAATATTGTGGATGGGTTCAGGAAGAAAATGGGCAAATCACAGAAAAGAAATCCACTAAAAACACATAAAACTGTGAAAAGTATATAGAAATACAGGGATTTCCTGAGCTAGCTGAAAATGCTTTAGAAATATTACCAAGAAATATCATACACATGTGGGCTTTTGTCTTCTCTGAGCATCTGCTTAAGGTTACTGTTCTCTAACAGGACACTGAGCAATGCAGACTTTTATTCAGATCCACTAAATTCTTAATGCTGAATCTTGGACTCAGCAAGACTTTGGGTCTTGTTGAAAGGTTATAATCACATCTTCAATACGAAATTAATTTTAGGGGCTGCCAATTCCATCTGAATTTTCAAAGGTGTGCTGTATGCTACCTGTACTCAAGCTCTTTGATCCTTGCTGGTTTTGTATTCCTTTACCCAAGGCAGTGCTTCTGGAGACCTGCTACTACCTGCAGTTATGCACTGGGCTCAGCTCTTTCAAAGCAAAGAGTGAAAGCATGAGTCTGCCATTTCCTAGGTTTTATGCGTGGAGATGTTGTTAATCAGTGCTGGATTAGGAAGCTTCAGATTTCAGATTCCAGCTTCCATTGCTGCCAAATTTTGGATCTTACTATGGATAACAAACATTGGAAATGCTGGAATTGATACAACGCAGGTAATTCACTTGAAACAAATGAGGTGAATATTAGGTCCAGAATATGATATAAAGTGTTTTGGATGCATTCTCTGAGAAAGGAAGATAAGAAATCATTCGGTGTGCAGCGTGGTGGACTGGTGATTCATGGAAACATATGAAAAACAGCAGTGTATTTAAAACTTCCATGTAATGAAGACAATGTATTTTGATTATGGCAAAGCTTAACATAACCTTCAGCATGATATTCCATACTGACATAGACCATAGTCGTGGGAGCAGGAGGGTATTTTTATCTAAATTGTTATAAGTCAATTTGTTTACTAATTTGAAACAATCATGTATGAAGGCTCCTGTAAGTTGTCAACAGTTTTTTTCACTACTGTTTTGATAGATCACATTTATCTTCCCCTCTACGAGCCTACAAAGCCCTAATTCTTTGCATAGGCTAGAAATAAAGTTGTAGTTGCATGCCACAAAAATGCCCAACACAAAGTCATGCTGAGGGTAAGCCACTGTTGAACGGCAATGCATATAAAGGCTATTGGGCGTGCTCTGCGTTATATACTATATGAGATAGTACGGTAGGTAGAGGGGAATACTTAGTGAGTGACTTGTCAGAAACTATTGGACTGGCCCAAGCTGCATATAAGGCCAAGGATTTCCAGTCCTGAAGAAGGAAAGAGATAACTGGTTGGAAAATACTGCCTGCAGGAGGAGTTAAGACACTTGAGGGGCTCCTGCCTCCTGAAGGACACTCACCTGCTCCAGCGACTTAGGTTTCCCAAGTGAGGAAACAAATTGAACGCAGTAAAAGTAAATTGTAAGGCACTGGGGTTTCATTGATAGGTCACCTGAGCCCACCAGGGAATGCATGGGAGTCGCTGTGCCTCTCGGAGGCGGGAAGAATGGAGAATGAAGCACCTAGTAATGTATACCTCTGCAGGATGCGGCTTCCCCTTCTGCTCCACAAATTCAGACCAGTTAAGCAGTGTCAATCAACATCCTGTTGGAGAACTCACATATCTATTTCTTGGTGAACTCCTTGGCATACCTTTGTTAGCGAAAGAAGGATTGAAAGCAACTGATGCCCTGTTTTTACAGCATTAAGACAACTATACTGGATTCTAGTTCATTTTACCCAGCGGTGATGGTCATAATCTTTGTACCTTCTCTTTAAGAAGCTCTCTCTTTTGGAAAACGATTTAACTCTGTACCACTAACAACTCCTCTAAGGGGGTTAGTGGTCAGTTCAATTTGATTTCTCCACTGAGTCCCAATGGCAAGATAAAGCAAGTCAATAAAGCAAGCAAGGACTAGGTATGGAGCAGATTAGCAACACAGGAATTCCAGAAAAAAAGGAGCAGGATCTGCACATTGTTTAAAGTGAGAGATGGAAACAAGTCAACTCTTTGATGTGTGCTTTAATACTTTGCGCTTCATTTGAAAGGAAAAGCACTTGAAAATGCAACCTAAAAATTCTAGCAGCAGCCTCATCAGAGATAAGCATCGCTTGTTAAGCTGATAATGTTCTTCCTCCCTCGAGGAGCTTTGTGGTCACAGACTCCTGAGAACAAAGCACTATCGTATTTAGTGCATGATTCACCTGGAACTCTGCCAGGCATGCTAGATGAAGAGGTTTATCACGTCCCCTGTGCTTTCAATTGACCTGTTTCTTGTTGATATAGGGGATGGTGTTCGGAGCAGTCTGACAAAAGATAGTGTGGGCACCATACAGAAATTCTAAATTTAATCCAATCTGTTCAAGCCAGTGAGAGGTATAGTATTGATTAGAGATGGACAGGTCTCTTCACCTTTTCTGAATAAGACAGAATAGGGTAATTAATGTGTTGGAAAGATGTCCATTTTCCTCTCACATGATACATTACCTTAACATATCTTTGGCCTATTCCCAGATTTCCTTTCAGAGCCACTTTCCCCTCAGGAGAGGAGGACTCCCACACTAATTGTAGTCTCATTTCTAGTGAGTTGTGATGTTAACAGAAGCTCTGCTTTATTATTCCCCCCTCATATGACAGAAAAATATGCAGAAACATGTGGCCTGATCGTGAGGTATTCACATGGCAGCGGGTATATCAATTGCCCCTGCTGTTGTACTTTCGTTTCTACCATCAGGTTGAGTCTTTTAAGATATTTGCAGCTAAATTACCACAAGTGTAATGTAGAAACTTTGTTTGCATAAAAAGGTCTAATTCATATCCAGTGCCTGACAGTGGTTTTTTTTCAGGAACCACACGCATATTTCTCATCTTCCTGGAAGGCGCAGGGGAAAGCAGGAGGTCAGTATAACAGCATACCCTTGCCAGTCTCTTACTGAGCAAACATTTCAACTACAGGATGAAAGCTAGGTAAAACAGTGTCTGGTGTGATGATACAGTGAGCAGGCTCTTCAGAAAGCCATGCCGAGTGTAGGGTGAGCACTCCACAGTGGCTGTAGCTGCTTTAAAGCCTGTGGCCTTGTGGACTTTTTGGAGTGACAAATAAACCGCAGCGGTGCACAAGTACCTGGGACCTTTGCTTGGGACAGCCATGCATTCCTCACCTGTTGTTGTGGGTATTGCATGACTGGAAGTAAATTTGGGATGTGATCAATGTTCAGGTTTGTGCCACCTGTTCTGAGAGCCCATACACAGCCACGTGCCCCAGTGCGGACTGGCCATTGCCATATGGAGCAAGTGGTTGCCCGTGGGATATGTTGTGGTAGACCCCAGCTGGTCCTGGTGAAGTGATTAGCAGGTCCACTTGGGATTAGATTGCATTGTACTGCTGCTTTCACATGTTTCTGCAGATCATTGACTTGGTGTTTGTATTCCCCCATCCTGAGAAAGCTGACTACAAACCTTTTCCCATGTATTTGATCCATATTGTGAGGACAGAACTGATTTTGTTCATAGATTCCACACACACACACACATTAAATACAGGCTACCAATATGGAGTCATCTGTTCTTCTTTTAGGGAAAAGCTTTGAAACTTTTGGATTTTTTTTGAAAAGCTCAGAAAATATTGCCTTTTCTTTCCAAAATTATGTTTTAGAAAATCAAGACTGTGAGGTATAAATAAAATTTCTGTTTACCGTTGAAACAAATTGATCTTCCTACCCATGTACAATGTGCTTTGTTGTTTCACCATCATTATATGGTTCAGCTTTTATATTTAATTGAGGGGTTTCTGGCACATGTCAGATTATAGAAAGCAGAGAGAGAGAAACCTATTAGGTCAGCGAGTCTAGATTTCCACAATCTGAATTATTTTAAGAAGCAGGCACTCAGCACAAAGAAGAAAAACTTATTGGGACCATTGTTAGATAAGCTGTTGAAGGAACAAGGGGAACTTCAGAATTTACATTTTACGGTGGTCTTATAGTCATCCCTGGGCAATATTCACAAAATCTGATTGTTTCAGTAAAAACACCTCACCCAGTCAGAGTAGTGATGGCCAGAACCCAGGTGTGTGCCACCTCCTAGGAGCTGTTTGAACCATGGAGCTGCACTTACGATTCCTTTTATTTTTTTCTGTTTCCAGAAAATTTGGAATCAGCTCATTGACTGTGCAATGACAAAAAGCCAAGTGAAAAAATAGATGGTAGATCAATAAACATCAACAATTGACAGAGTGACCCCATAAAGCTTCTCTTTTGCTATTGTCCAGACTACTCTCCTGAAATCTGTAGGTTTGAAATACCTCTGGCAAAGGAACAAATGTGCCAATGACTAAGATATTTTGTAAAAAGTAGTCACTGTAAGTGCTGTCACCAGCTGTAGATGTATTTATGACCCAGGAGCTCCAAGTCACATGTCCCTCAAATGGAATTAAAATTCAAATACTCTTCCTTCCAAGCATTATTTTTTGATTGAATTATATATCTACTTACTCAGCCATCCTACTGCTGTGGATTTCATCTCCGAGTGTCTGAACAGGGCTGTATTGCCTAGCCGACTCATATGCCTGCATAAGGCAGCTGGACTCTACTTCTGGAGAAGTGAGGAAAAATTGGACACTCTCAGGCCAGAATTCCCCAGTGGTCCTAAATTCTGGTGAAACAGCAAGGAGAGAGAATAAAGAAATTCAAAAAATGTTCATCTGTCAGCACTCAAACACAGAAAATGAAATGGCTCCTTACTGAGCTCCCGAGTAACTCTAACTGACAGACCGGACACAAAATAAAAGGTTTAAATCCCAAACTCTCTAGAGATGTAGAGATTAAACCTGTGATTTGCAGCGGTGTGTCAGGAGCAAGCAGAAGTTGAGGGAGCTCTGTGATGCCCTGGTGTGTCTCCAGGATGAGATGTGGCAACTGAACAAACAAATTTTCTGCATGATCAGAAGTTTGCTTATAGTCTGCCTGTGCAACTCCAAATCCTTGTGGCGAGCAGTTGGACAAGATGTCCACTTGATTTCTGGGTTCAATGTTAGCTAGTGAGTTTACTGAGGAGGCTTCGCTTGGGCTGCAGATGAAAAAAAAAAAGAAGTGTATGGGAAAAAAACAAAAGCAAGATTCCTTGCCAAAGCAAAACTTCTCTGACAGGTATGTACATGAACACTTTAAAAAATGTTTGCACCACATGTTAGAGAGAGAGAGAAGTCTCTTTTGTGACCTACAGTTATAATATAACCAGAGAAATCCACCATCCTCTGGCAGACCAAAGTAGAGTTACCAAGGGATCTTAGCCTATGCAATGAGGTGGGTATGTTCTGACACACAAAGCGGTGAGTGTCTTCTTTGGTTTTCGCATCCAGCTTGTATGACTTGCTCACTGTGAGCTTGAGCAAGTTAGTCCTCCACCAAACCCCTCTCAGCTAGACCCTATGATTTCGATTTGGAGCACCTGCTTTAGTCCAGGAAAAAACTGGGATTGTTTTCCTGGGTTATAGTAGAGTCTCAGCCCCCAGTGTCTTGGGTTATGGCTTTTACCACATTCACTTTGCTGCCTGGACTACTTACTTGCAATTGCAAACTTGACTTTGAACATAATTAGTGACAGAGCTCTATTTTTTAATGTCAAAAGTTTTCTTGGCTGCTTTTCCCAACCTGCTGCTCCCAGTGTTTGGAGCCCGCACTGAGCCTGAAAGCCCATTACGGGCTGTCATCAGCGAAATAAGATATCAAAAAAAATTGCTGATGCGTCATTTACTGCAACTGGAAACCACTTAATTAATATACTGGGTTTATGTATTTAGTAATTAAAATTTAATTAATTCCTCTTCCTTATAAGTGTACAGAAGGGGCAACTACTCCTCCAACAAATGCTTTCCTTATTGTTTAAAAGGCATTTGGAAATTGTCTTATGAGAACTAAAACATTCTCTTCATGTGCTTCCCTTTTTTCCTTCCAGCTAGCTCATGAACTAAGAACTGAATCAGTAGAAATTATGCTCAGAGCTGATGGCTCATCTATTTCCTTTCTTTGGCTGCTTTTACAAGTAGGCAAAGAAGGTGCTGACTTGGCAGGCTTCAGAGCCAAGACTTTTTAAGACCAACTAGTGATTTGGAGTTCTTATGTTTTATACGCCTGGCTTGAAACGCTGTAGAGGCAATTGATTTTCAGAGGAATGGCACTCAGCACTTTGTAGAAATCCAAGCCTTTTCTAGCACTTTCAGAATTATTGAATACTTTTGAAAATCTGGGTCCGGGTCTTTGCATTCAGGGTCTGACAATGAAAACCTGGGTGCAGTTTTGCTTCAATACCCCTGAGGGTTTGGACTGCCAGAACTCTTTGGAGGAGAGAGGTTCTTTCCAGGTGTTTCTTTCTACCTTCTCATCCTCCTTCTGTTTCGCTCTTTTTAGGAGCTGGGAGGAGTTAACACAGCTTTTGTTTCTCTAGGTAAAAATAAAAGCCATGATATATGCTGCTTTGGACCTCAGGAAGTACTTTGAAGTTTAGTTTGAGGCCACAGGTGGTTTGGGAGGAAGACAGAGTGACAGAGTATATTAAATTTTTCAAATTTGTTCTTTTGGATAGAATTGTATATAGATTCATAAAAGAGGAGGAGTTCAAATTTCTAGCTAGTGCCTGCCTCAAATCACAAGTCGGAACACACGAAGGATTGAAAGCAAGGCCACAAAACCCAAGGAGTATATATGTACATGTTGTCTCCTGGGATATAGCAATTCATCAACCAACGCTGGCAGTGAAAAGTGTGCATTTTCTGCCTTGCTTCCTGGGTCATCAGGACACATGATGGTTGACTTGTCTGGCTTTCAGCAACATAGGGCTACAAATGTGGTTGGATGCAGTGCGGGAATAGCCAGTCCCAACATTTTCTAACCAAATGAAAGCAGTGAGGGAAGAGCAGTACCTACAAAGAACAGATGAAATTTTTTTCCCAAATACATAAAAAACAAAGGAAATATTTTATCAAGAAAAAACGTCTCCATTTTTATCAGTAGGGACTATTCTATAGTTGTTGAGCTGAACTTAGCCCAGACTGTGTCAAGTAGAATGGGCTGAGACTGAACAACACGATACAAGTAAAGCAAGATAAGAAAAAGTCTTGGGGTTTTTTTCTGCAGGTTAAGAAGCAGTTGACCTTAAACCAGCAGATTAAGCTGTCAACCTAAGAATGACAGCTGTGCTGTGCTATCCAAAGTTGAATAGTGAGATCCATAGACTGTTCTGAGAGAATTCAGCACCTCAAAACAATCTTAGTATCAATTTTACAGTTCTCCTAAACAACTTTGTGGTGTAAAATGGGAGAAGAGATGGGGGGCATGAATTAAGAGCATGACATTAATGATCTACCTATAAAATTAGGTAAATGCACAATCATTTTAAGAAGAAATGTAGTAGAGGACGTGAATAAGTAGTGTGATGCATTCCTATTCTAAATTCCAAGAGCAAATAATTATTATGATTTGTTTTTCTCACTGAACCACTTTCATTTTTAGCTATAATTATTTCACCCACGTGTGCAAATTTGGACAGAATTTAAAAGAAAAAAATCAGGTGCAAGACATCAGACGGCAATTGGTATGCCAATTAACTGCATTTTAAACATTCTTCCAAAGAAGAACCACTTCTAAGGGACTTGATTTAATCATACAACCAGGGCCAGGACAAGGAACGTTTAAGCATCCAAGAAGTTTCCTTTAAGTCTCCATAAGCACTAGTTTTCCCTCCTTCTCTCTGCTCCGCTGCCATCATAAAAAGCAGCTTTAAGTATTTTAAGATCAGGTATTTCCCCTGTGTGTGGAAATGAAGTATTTTCATTACGATATAAATTCAAATAATATTTATCCCACTAATATGAAATAATCTCCTTAAAAATGCAGTATTGTGAAACTTTAAGTATATAGAGAAAGCATAAGTGTTTTCTTAGGAATTCTGCTGCTAATCCCATGCCATACAGACTCAAATAATAAAAGTAGAATAGGAGAAAAAACAGAGCAAGTCCTGAAATAGCCTACTGTAGTGAGCTTGAGCTAATTCATTATCAAAGAAGCTATTGCTTTTGGACAAGGATAAAATGAAGATATGACACTCATTGGTTGTCCTCCAATATGATTATAATTCTATAAAGTTATTATTACATATAGTATGCTGTCCAGTTACACTTCCAACACCTCACTTTGGCCTTTTGTTACACATGTGCTATCTTGGCTGTAAGTCCGTAAGACAAAAGAACAAGGGCTTTTAAAAAGTTTTCTTTTCCTATCTCAAAAAAAATTCACTGTAAAAGCCCATAATATTGCTCACTCTGAGCAATACAAGGCTATAAAGGAAACTAACCTTATCGAGTGCCATCCTCCATACGTCTTTGATCAGACGTATCTGGTGCCTTTTAAAGTACCAAAGCTGGTTAAAAAAACTAAACAAATCACTAGTCCTTTTAAAATGTTGACTTATAAGTCAGTGAAATTAAAATAGATACTTATCAATTTCACTGAAACTTTTAAAGGGAAACCAGACACAAAGGTCTCTCCTACTTATTTCTGAACATTTGCCTCAGTAGTCAAGTAGCAAAAAGCAAGCCAACGGTTGTTTGGCTTGTCTCAGAAAAAAAGTATTCGGGGTGTATCTTCACATTAAAAAAGCATTTTTTGCCCCAAATGCCAAACTTATCAACAGAATTTCAGAAGATAAATGTTTATTTGCCAGCTATTTCTGTACCAAAATTAGCAGGCATACTGCACTGTTCAGACAAAGTAAGGGGAAACACCAATATCATGGCTATCACAAAAAGTAAGTATATACACTTTTGATTTTAGGAGTGTTAAGTTGTGGTAAATTCTAAGAAAAATAATTACCTCAACGTCCTTAATTTGCTAATTTAAGACTCTCCATCATACCGTTACTCAAATGTGCAGTTCATATATGTTGTGGCGGAGAATATTTCTTGAGAAAGATTTAAAAAAATGGACTGTGAAGGTTATATAATTGAGGTGAGGAAGAGAAGGAAGGAAAAGAAAACACCTTCAATTAAATACAGTAAAGTAAAATTTGGATTTAAAATAATTTTTGCAAATTCACAACCTCAAAAATCATAGTTACTCTCACCAGAATTTTGGTAGATATATCCTGTGGTAGATATATCTTAAAAAGTCATATGTCAGAGCTTGTTAGTACCTCAAAATGATAATGAATTATTTTTTAATTCTATGATTTTTTTTTAAAATAAGGTAGAAACAATTCTGCATATCTGATACACAATTTAAAAAACACATGTAAGTAAATAAAACTGGGACAAACAAGGGCATTTTAGAGCCATCTTATCTTCAAAAGCACTCATTCTCTTGACCTGATGAAATTGAGACCAAATAGGCCTGTATATAATACCAGAAATTTTAAAATAGTGTAAAATTACCATGAATCCAGCATCACTTCAACACAAGCAACATATGACGGTCTTTTGTAGACAAAAATGCTAGAGAAATAGATTATCAAATAAGTCTACTGTGTTTTTTCTCATAAAAGTTAAATTGAACCTGTGAAATAATTAATAAGTATTTAATCTATATGTCATAAGTATTACTTAAATATGATGATAGCTTTACAGGGTTTGCACAGGTAACACAATGGCTTGCTGATGTTTGGCAAATCAATTCTATGCAAAATTTATGTCAAAGACTTCTCACACATTGGAGAGAAGATCTTCAATGGCTGATGTAATTAGAAGCAAACACCAAACCAAAGATTGCAGCAATATCTATGTTTAAACTGTTGGTTTGATAATGTGCTAGGACCCAAATTCAGTTGCATCGCAAGTGATTGAACAAAGGCTCACACTCGTGTAGGTTTTTGAGCTATCCCATGAGCACCTGCAAGGAGAATATTTGAGCTCATATTTTGCTCATAGGTGCAATGATACAAGTGTCCATCAGCCTGCACTGGACATGTACATAACTGTGTTTTTACAGTTACCAGTTATCAACATAAATTGAAGTAGCAGACAGGTGGGAAGTGAAAGTCTATGCTACCCTGAGAAGAATCATAGAATGCTTTGGGTTGGAAGAGACCTTTAAAGGTCATCCAGTCCAATCCCCCTGCAATAAGCAGGGAAATCTTCAACTTGATCAGGTTGCTCAGACCCACGTCCAGCCTGACCTGGAATGTTTCCAGGGATGGGGCATCTACCACCTCTCTAGGCAACCTGTGCCACTGCCTCACCACCCTCATTGTGAAAAATTTCTTTCTGGAACCTAGTCTGAATCTAACTTCCCATAGTTTAAAACCATTACCCCTTGTCCTATTGCAACTGACCTTGCTAAAAAGTCCTTCCCCATCTTTCTTATAAGCCCCCTTTAGGTACTGGAAGGCTGCTCTAAGGTCTCCCCAGAGTCTTCTCCAGGCTGAACAACCCCAACTCTCTCAGCCTGTCTTCACAGCAGAGGTGCTTCAGTCCCCAGATCATCTTCGTGGGCTCCTCTGGGCTCGCTCCAACAGGTCCATGTCCTTCTTGTGCTGAGGACCTCAGAGCTGAAGGCAGTGCTGCAGGGGGGGTCTCACCAGAGCAGAGCAGAGGGGCAGAATCCCCTCCCTCGACCTGCTGGTCACCCTGCTTGGGATGCAGCCCAGGGTACGGTTGGCTTTCTGGGCTGCCAGCGTACATTGCTGGGTCATGTTGAGCTTCTCATCTGCCAGTACCCCCAAGTCCTTCTCCACGGGGTTTTTCTCAATCACACAATCCCCCAGCCTGTATTGATACCTGAGGTTCCCCCAATCCAGGTGCAGGACCTTGTGCTTGACCTTGTTGAAGCTCATGATGTCATGGATGTGGCTTAAATGCCCAAGCAACAACCACCTGAGGATTGTCAATGTGAATGAATGCAGAGAAAACACATAGGTGTGGCAGCACAACATAAGTTTCTTAGCCTATGTTTCAAGAAATTTGTACGTATCCAAATAGACTTACATCTTTTATTTTGTCCTCAGGACTGAGGTACAATCAATGAACACAATTAAAATTAAACCACTTCGTTTGCCAAATGTTAGCCACAGGATTGTGAAAGCAAAATATGCAACTAATATCACTGTCAGAGCTGCTCAAATAATAGAAAATATGAAAATGTTGATGTTTTAGGAAATGTTAAAATCTAAATACTGAATTTATTTTAGAAAATTCTGCTTTAAGAGTTCCCATTTGTTTTCAGTCTTTATAATTTTCCTTTTTGTGCTGGACTTACTGTCTATCTCTTACTTCCTATCAAATATTGCAGTCTTCCCATTTGCTGAGCTGACACTCAAGTCCTGTTCATAGTGCAAGAAAGGAAATACAGTTTGAGGTGATCATTTCAATAGAAGACAAGACAGATAGCACGTGAATGAGCCACAATTTGCATGAAGCAGCATGGTTTCCCTCCTGAATAAGAATTTTTAGGATTGTCAATTTTATTTTCCTTTTTTTTTACATTGAAGAAAAAATCTGTCTTGTATTTTTAACTACATTCAAAAATCTGAGAAAATCGGAAATGTCTGAAAATATTCAATTCAGCAGAAAATCTAATGGCATTGCCAAAGGTTTTGCTGTGATGATGTTTAAAATGTTCAGCAGCCCTCAAGTTGAATAATTCAAATGTAAAACCTCATTTTTTAATAATTTTGGTCACCAAGTTATCAAAATCTGTCATTTAGCCAAGCATCAAAAATGTTACCATGCAAATTTAATGATCAATCACAATATGGTAACACAAAGTCATCAGAAAGATCATTGAAATCAACATTCATTGAACAAACCAAAGACGTAATTGATTTGTGCACACCAATCTGGTCAAACAATCTGATAAACAAACAAAAAAAAGGATATAAACTTCTCGGCTAGTATTTCACAAGAATAATTCAGCCTGTTTATGCACAAATATATGTAAGGCAGGAGAAAATGATGAAGAACAATTAAGCAAATGAATCCCCACCTCTGCAGTGCTGGCTGACCTATGCCAATCGCTAAACCTGGGCATCCGTTCTGATGAGCGCTGCATTCGGAAGAGTGATACATGCAGCAGCTTTCGTCGCTTGTATTTCATCAAGTAAATACTGCAGGTGGTATAATCAGCTGAATTAATTCAGTTAGACTGTGTAAGAGGCTGCCAAAAAACAGTGCTTGATGGTTCACTTCTTCGCTAGCGTTTCCAGCAAGTATGTTTCTAGTGTTAAGTGGCTTGGGGGCTGCTGCTGCTGCTGCATGAAAAGCCGTAAGAATATGCTGAGCTTTGTAAATGTGTCCATTTTATACAGTCCATGAAATTCACACTAATTGATCTGCAAGGAAAAGCAGCTCCCTGATCCATTACCGTGTCTTCCAAGTGCCTTTTAGGAACCAGCAAAATCGATATGTTTCTGTAAATAAAATGCAAATGATATCTGTGTGGTTATAAATTTGATAAAAAGATGACAAATTTAAAGTAATAACATTTTAATAAAATACGTATCTGTATATCAGTAATTATTTCCCCATGACCACATTCAACTTGAGAGAAAATAATATACCTGTGAAAAAAAATACTTTATCATTTACTATTACGAGAGGTTTTTGCATCTACCTTTTACTGTTTCCTAAATGCATTTTAGTGCTGTTACTTTAATTATATTTTAGTCATGTTGAAAAAAGACCCATGAACATGCCTGAGCAGGTTCATGGGCAGTCACTCGGTGACTGCAACTGGGAGCAATAGTGGCTGGGTTTATGCTACCCCAAGCTGCCCCAGGCTACAATGATGTAGATTGGTGAGCTGGGCTCTGCACCCCAAGTCCAGCGCTCAGCAAAAGAGCTGTAGCCTTACTGTCTGTGGCTCACATTTTCTGTAGGAGAAGCTTAGTCCTTGCAGGCTGGAGGCTTGCCCTGTTTTTCCAAGCCCGAAGTTAGTCATCCTTCAGTGAAACACCTTTCCATGTAATATGACTATCATTACGCTCCCCTCTGGCCTTCAGGCAGTCTATGGGGTGCGTCTTAGTTGGATCTACCCTTTCCTGGAGCAGACCATTAGCTATGGTGACCAGTTCATCGCCTCTGGTTGTCCCAGCTCTTGTGGACACATTGATTCAATGCTGCTTTTAACTCTTCTTTCTTGACTTTGCAAGAGATGTTGTCTGCTCATCTCTAGTGTGTCCAGCCAAGAGATTAAAGTCTTGCAACCATGAAGCAACCTATTACAACACAACTGTTTCTTTGCAATCTTTGTTACCTGTCATGAAGTACTGTTGGGTCTCAGAAATGAAAAATCCTGTCAGGCACTTTTATTTTAGTTTCTCTTATCTATTTTTTCATTCTGCAAGTCCCCAGTGACTATTCCAGTTTAACATTCAATTTGCATCCATTTGTAGCTGAAGTAAAAATTATCTCTGTATTTTCCGTATATGATAAGTCTGCCAGGTGCCTTTTGACCATGGCACTAATCACTTTATGGGAAGTTTTAGCTAAGGCTGGCCTCTCATAGATAAAGTTATACAGTTTTTATTTAAATGGATGAAGGCCAAAACCACCTCCTTTCTTTGGGCAAGTGACATTTGGTTTTTGCTCACATCTACTAATAGACAAACCACTAATCGGCAACGTTGACTCTGTTTTGTTAAGACATTGGCTCCAAACTGCCCCTTGAACTGTTTACAGCCAGTTTAATTCTGTGCTTTCTGTTACAGTACCTCAGCAGTGTGAAAACCCCAAGCTCTCTATTAAGACTTACAACCCATGAACACTGAGCAGTTTTACACGTCGATACTTTTAAGGTACTATGGTTAGCTGCATCACAAATAACTTGCTGGTTTCATTTCTCTCCTGTAGTGCTTAATTTCCAATACACAATATTTAAACCTGTTTATTCAGTTGTGGGTCTAACTGTTTTAGAACTGGCATCCCAGTATCTCTCACCTTTTCAAAGCTACCAGTTACTATGTTTTTACTGCTTTTTCCAAAGATGAAAGAAGGTTATATCTGTATTCATCATGCTCAATCCATACTATCAGTTGTTGAATTTTTCAGTGAAATATATGAACCCAAATGGTAGTCCCTTGAAACAGTGCTTTCCAGAAACGATAAAAAAACATAACTCAACTTGTGCTGTCGTTTCATAAGGTAACCAGCCAGAGCCCTAGCGATAATTTAGGAAGCATAAATGGCATCAGCTAACTCCCCAGTAATTTTTCCCCTGTAAGTATTGTAGAAATATGAGACAAAGTAGGTTGTAAGGTTATTTGGGTTTAGAGGTTATATGGCCCAATCCCAGCATTAGGAGGAGTTCTCTTTTTTATGTTATCTTTCTTAGAAGAAAAGAAAAATGAGCAGGAGAAGTTTTATAAAGGCATAAATTAGGAATCTGTGGTAGGACTATAGTTCCTCTGGCATTTAGTCCTTGGAAAATTCACCTCCCTCCTGAAAAACATGAACTGCCCTTCCAGAAGTGCCCCGTCTTAACAGAAAAAGCGGGTAGATACACGTTAACCTGGTAATGTTCAGTTTCTCTGATAATGCTACAAATTTAATGTCTTTCTAGGTCTTTTGTCTCATTGCCTATATTGCAGAGAAACTACAGTACAATGTTTGGATCATCTTATCACCCTGCAATAACAATAAATTATCTGCAAATTTTATCTTCTACTTACAGTGCCATTTTTGGCACCATGGACAGCTTTTATATTTACACTTAGCATGAGTTAGTGAATGCTTCACTTACTTTTAAACTAATATTCCTATCATGCCCTGCAGAAACACTTTCCATCGCTCTTGTGAAGAATCCCTCAGTTGTTGTCGGTGCATCCCACACTGTGTTTGTAAACACTTGCAAAGCAATGAAGTCTAGTTCTTGTTTTGGCATCTTTTTTCATACGACGCAGGCAGGGTTGGCATATGCTGTGTATATGGTTTTCTACAGTCCTCTGTGGGGGTTGTTTTCAGCCTTGCTGCCACATGCCTACTTTATTTGTAGTCATCTTGTGTCCTGTTTATTGAGTTCTTCCAAAGCTTTGTGAGGCTCTGGGCAGGTCAGGTGGGCTCCAGATTTCTTCAGCGAGGACATGAGGTTGGGATTCAAAAATCAGGGCCAGTGCCAGGGGGTGGTGATCTGGCGATAGAGCCCTGTCTTACAGGTAGATATCACAGATGTGATAATCCTGGTGCCTGCTGAATTAGAGCACTAATCACCCCCATTAGCAGCAGTCTGCCTTCCTTTTCTTGCCAAATTCTAATGGCTTCCTAAGTGATTATTTCTGAATCTTCCAATAGTTTCTTTGAGGGGGACTTATCTGGTCAAATCTGCAGTAAAGATATCTAAAACAGTGTTAGTCATTTAGACTGTGTAATCAATTACAGAAAATAGGTACTTCTAGGGAGTACTTCAGCTTACCCTGAAGTAGATTTCTAAAATAGATTAATCATGTTCCAGGAGATCATACTTCTGTCCAGTGGCTATAGAGGAGTCTGCACAAATTGTTCAGGGAAACAGCAACACCCTAGGTGTCTGAAGCCAAATGAGGATTATTACTAGCCCTTAAATGTTCCCAGATTTCTGTGAAGGACTCAGCAGAACCTACTGTTTAGCCTTATATCGGTAATGAGTTCTTCCATGTTTTCACTTCTCTCAAGTCTTCTGTGTCTCAATTTTTTTGGTATAGAATGGAGAATCCACAGGTTTTGCATTATAAGTAGTTCCCCTGCCTGCTTTAGCTGGAAACAGTTAAACATATGAGTGTCAGGACCAGATATGTACAGAAATAAAATTATTTTCTGCCTATATTCAGTTTTGAAGACACCTGTGGCTTGAAGATGCAGCATGGAGCACTGTTTAAATTCTCTCCAGCCGTGCTTCACACTTCAGAGATTATTTTTGTTGTATCCCTACCATGCCTGGTGTTCAGCGATCAACTGGTGCCTAAGAGATCTGCAGCAGATGTGTTGTTCTTGATGTGGTCCAACTAACTGGGCATAACAACCGTAAGAGCTATACTCTCTCGGGGGAACAAAAAAATAAGTCTCCAACCCCTTTTGCCTACTTGTACTATTGCCAGTCTTGTCCTAAGGCTTTACAGGAGGGGTCATCCCTGAGTTTGTAATGACTTCAGTGTAAGTGAAGGTGCCCAGATCCTTCCCTGCTGAGTGGATTGTAGGACTTTCTGCTCAGAGAAAGGGAATGTAAACAGGATATCCCTTTCTTTTTTCTGCTGCCCCAGCAACAGAACAGCAATATGCTAAATATCTAGAGCATGGGCAGTCCAACTAACTTGTTACTCTGCTGGAAACATGACAAGAAATGGGGAAGAATGCGCTAGAATACAAAATGGACAGATGGTCTGTTAAAAAAAAATTAGCAACGGCAAACGTCTCTAAGAGGCAGTTGGGGTCTACAAAAAAACTGAAAGAACCAGAGGAAGCTAAGTTACTGCTGCTGTTCCAATTTTATGAGTACATGGTTGGGTGAGCCTTCAAAATACAGGGCCAGAGTCTTCCCTGCATTTATTTAGGTAGAGATGCCAGTAGTGAATTTAGCAATCAGTCAGCAGTCAATGCAACTCAGTTCAAATGTAATGTTTGTATTGAATTTTCTGTGGGAGGGAGAGGTAAGATGTGGTTGAGGGTTCTCTCTCTCTCTGTCTCTCTTTTTCTTGTCTGTAATTTAACTTTTGGAAGACTCTCAAGGTGATGCATCTGTGAATAAGGTAGATGCAATGCTTAGAAGCAGACAGGTATTAAAGCTATTTTATTGTGCAAGCAGCTGATTAGGATTCCTATCTGAATACTGTATTTCTCTTTGGTCTCTGTCTAAATGCTGAGATGGGGAGCATTTCCCCACTTCTGCAGAGCTACCAAGGCCCAGTTTCGGTTCTGAGGGTTTTAATTCCAGCAGTTATAGGCATCAAAAACATTTAGATGTGGTGCTTCAAGACACGGTTTAGTGGGTTTAGCGGGCATGGTGGCATTGGGTATAGGGTTGGACTTGATGATCTTTGAGGTCTCTTCCAACCATAATGATTCTATGATTCTATGTTAACAGAGTGGCAGCCTCTCATAAGGAAAAAAAAATGTTGAATTCTGTGACAATGGCATTTGCTTCATTGTAACAAGTTAAATCATGACAGTTGTACTGGATATAAAGCACGACATAAGTGGCAAGGCTATCATCAGTGCTTGCAAAGAGGCCAACTTCTAAATCAGCAGTAAATGGTTAGAATGAGAACCTTGTGGCTCAGACCAGAAAAGGTGGCACTGGCTGCTAGGACAGTATGGACAGTATTGGAGGATGGCAGATGAATAGAAAAACATTGGAAATTTAGTTATTGGTGGATGGAGAAGAAAATGAGGAAACCTTGTGGAAGGTCACTGAGCTATCAAGTGTGTAATGGGAGTTTTTAGAAGACAGATTCAAGCCCTTTTTTTTCAAACTCAGGATACGATTGAGAAAGCAGAACCTGTGCACAAACCATAGGTGCCACAGTAACCCACTGTGACGATGACTGCGGCGCTCAGCAGAAGTCAGCATCTCCAAGCATTAGATCTGCCTAGGCAAGCCACAGAGGACTGCTTTCTTATTATCTTAGTGAGAATTCCCCGTTTGGATCCAGTGGCATGTGCTACTACTTCTGTGCGTGGTATCTTGGTTCTGGGGCCTTTATTTTTTTCCTTTCTCTAGAAATCTAACCGTTCTCACAAAGACAGCTTGTTTCTAGAGGAATGCCAGCAGGTGGGAAGTGTCTGCAATTCCCTTTGAACTTCATCAGTTAAAAAGAAATCACTGTTTCAAATTACAATACTTTCTAACACCAATCAATCCTCAAAAATACAGGACCACGGTAGAATAGCTGTTTAGCTCAACTGAGAGACTGAAGAGGAAGAACTGGGGATGCCAGAGATAAATCTCATAGCAGTGAGGGCCAGGAAAGCAATGCACAAGAAGCTCGAAAGATGGAATGAAGTGAAACAAATTGTGGAGATGCGGTGAAACTTGTGATGCTCTAGTTACATTTGCTGCCTGATCACCTAATCAATTCACAGTCAGTTTGTACTTCCAGCTCCTTAATGAGGCAAAGTACCAGATTCTCACCACCTGAAACCTGATATGGAAAACTTCTCCTTAGAAAGTGCTTTGTCTTTCTGGGGATTTTAATATCCACATGTATTCCTGGCATCAGCGCGCTTGCCAAAGAAACTGCATTTTCTTGACAAGTATCGCTTTATAGTCTTCAATACAAATACCGGGGTCGAGTCATTCTGTGCCTGTTCTTTATTCTTTACTCTGCTGTACCATGCACTGACCAAGCCAGAAGCAATAACTCTTCAAAATTATTAAGCAGCATTTTCTCTGGAAATGCTGACTTGGATTTATGTAGGTAGGGCAGGGAACCGACAAAAGATGCCAGAGTGGAGTGCACAGAGGGGCTCTGCGAAACAGGAATGGATGAAATTAGAAGACTGATACAAAATATTGTTTTTCTATTAAGAATGGCAGGGAAACAAAGCCACACAAAAGGAAAAGGGAAACAAGGACTTTCTCATCTGTCGAGTGCTGGCCCTGGGAGACAGGGAGGCAGGGCTGGAGTTTCTGCCCATTAACCGCGTTGTGATCAGCTCTGCCACTGCGCTGGATCTCTGACAGACTTTCCAACCAAGTGAAAGTCAAATCAGAACTGGTTTGATGAGACAAGGTCCTATGTACGTGGTCTGACACTAGGGCCGCCTATCTACTCTATTATTGTCCATGTAAAAGAGAAAACAAACTTGATGAGCACTAGAAAAGGAGACATAGGTATGCATGGTTTCATTCTCATTTGCCTCCCCTTACAAAACTTGTTCCAGAAGGTGTTTCATCTTGCCATGTAAACAGTGCTGTCTTCATATCTCCTTAGATTAAATTTTGGTTTAGAATCATTTTACTGGAATCAAACTACCTGAAACTTTGACTTGATTTCTCTCAGAAGTTTTTAACTTCTCCAGTTTCATTATAACAATAAGACTAAATGTGTGTTTCTAAATGTGAAGTTTCTAAAGCACTAGAGCAGAGCGAAACACTTCTTGAGACAGAAAGTAGCCATCTGAAAATGCTGATCCATGTTTCTGGCCGAGAAGGACCAGTATACCAACTCTGTGCTTTCCTAATCCTGCAAGCTGCCCAGCATCAGCTTGCTCCAGCACCAGTTCGCAGCATAGGACTGATTTGATTTTCACAGATTGCCAGCAGCTCTAGCAGCTGGACACCAGCCAAGGGTATAGTGGCCCTGGCCACCATCCCCAAGGCTGATGGCAGGGGAAGGAGGTGTACAAACTACTGCAGAAACTGCTTGAAGGTTCCTGAAATGGGGCAGAAACCCAGCAGCTGCCAGCTACTTTAGTTTTCAGGTCAGCTTTGAGCCAGTGAACTGATGCAAAACTGGTCCTCCTGATTTGGTGGATCTAGCTCCACACGTGTATGCTTCCTTACACTTTTTTTCTTTTATCTTGTCATGTTGCAAGCGAGAAGTGGTTGGCTGTACAAAAAAAAATATGGCATGTTTGCTTATTTTCTGAAATCAAACGAGCTACATTAGTCAATTTAAAATTTGTGTACTGTGGAACTGTAGATGGTCAACATACAAGACCAGAAAAACGTTCTTTTAGCTCCTTGCTTGACGAAAGATTTATACAGATTTTAACACTTCAGATAATCTGTAGAGAGGTTAGAGGAGGCAGGCCCTTGTAAACAGCATATATTCGGTGGTGATAACCTGGAAGAGGGCAGAGCCATGGCACTTAGCAAAGCACAGCAGAGCCCGGCTGCAGAAACCCCTCCAGCTCACAGTTATCTAAGCCAGGCCATCCGTATGGGACAGGACAGCATCCCGAAGGCTTACCCACTCTCAGAGGGGCAACATGGTGTGTCTGAAACCATAGCACAGGCTCAACACAGGCCAATGCTATTCGGAGTTTATTTATCATAGATCTAGCATATAATGTAGAATCCACAGGTGTATTTTCTACACATATACTTACCTGCATATCTATCTTTTCTTATGCCAGGGAATAAAGCCAGTAGAAGGGTACTTGTAGTGCTTCCCTAACAACGTATGAGATTATTTTAAAGGTCAAAGTGTTTTTTTCTTTTTGAATACCACACTTTGGAATAAGAATAAAAAGCCTCTTTTCTAGTAGTATAGACACACATACTCAATTATTTTTTACTCTGAACTACCAGTTATTAGTAAAAGTGGTATTTTAAAATTAAAAGATGTTACAAAGTAGATATAGGTCAGTATGACAATTAACAGCAGTCTGACACCAAAACAGAATTTCAACAAGCAGTTCTGTTTATATAAGTAGATTCTTAATAAATCACCTGATAAAATACGCTGTTGTATCTCTAAAGCAGATGAAAACTTTTCAAAACTTGTTTGTCTGAATTTCACCTTTGTGCAATAAACCTTCTGCAGGCCTAGGACAGATGGAAAGACCAACCCCAGAATATGCCTCAGCCCAACATCTAAGGCATTCATCTGAGATGTGGGAGATTTAAGCAGTCTGCAAGTAATATCTCAGTACTTCCTCAGCCAGGCAGTCCACCAGTGGTACCTCAAACAAAAGGAACAATGGAGGTATATGTGGATATTTCTCTAGAGTTGTTTTTTTCTTGCATTTATTTCATACATGTTGACAGAATCAATGGCCACCCATCCTCAGGAAAAAATTATATTTCAGTATGGACTTTTTTTTTTGCTTTAAAAAAATAAATTTTTTGCCTTTTTTTTACAAACTTGTATATTAAACATGCTGCTAGTGCTAAGGCAAAAAGACAAAAATGCAAGTGAAGATGTTGTTTTTAAAATGCTTGTTTTGTAGTTCTAGCTATATTGTAGCTATCCCTTCTTTATTTCAAATTCTCATTTTTAGCAGAAATACAATAGTCAACAGTACAGAACTGTTATACAATATCAACAGTGCCCTAGTGTATTCAGTTAGCTACCTTCTAACCATCCACACATCTCTAGGTAAACTCCCCTGGAATAATATTTTACCTGTAATACTTATAGGCAAAGGGATTTGCTTGTACCTGAAGTTATTTTTGTGATAGTTATTTGAATTAACTGAAAAAAACCACCCCTTTATAAATAATGGAAGCATTTTTGTCAATGAATAGGATATTTTCCTCCTTTGCAGACAGATTATTTTCCATAATATTTTCCAAAGTAATCTACTTCACTGAAAATTTTAGGTACTATTTTGCTCAATATGCAGACTTTGATAAATACTATAAACATTCTAAAAAGTTGTTCAAAAGAAGGTAATGGAATGCCAGATTTTGCACATTTTTGAAATTTGAAAGTTAAAAGGTGTGCTTTATTAGCCACTAGTGATACTGATTTATGCTGATTCAGGACTTGGCCCTTTACAGATATTTTCTGAGTGCATTCCTGTAGGTTCAAAGTTATTAACAAATTCTGAAATGGAGAAAAATCACAATACAAATAGCTGGCTTCTGTGCCTCACCTATCCACATACACAAACAAGCCAACTATAGAAAATGGTCTTTCTAATTACACGAACACATTTGGCTGTAAAATCTAAAGCTTTGTCCACCTAGACAGGTGAAATCCTAAACACTTCTGGGATCCTAACATTTCTAAATACCTTTGTTGTCAGAGGAAACCCATACAAGTAACCCTCCACATCAGCCTATGTGCACATCAAAGGTTTCTGTCTACCTTTTGAAGTACACTATCCACATCCAACGCTAAAGCTTTTCTAAGTGGAGACTGGCAGCTGCAAAAATAGACTGCAAATCTGGTTTCAGCCAGACTGTAAGTAGATTTAAAGGCATATTTTAAAAAGTCCTGAGAGCCTGTCTTGATTACTGTGCCAAGAATTTCTACCTTGACATTTTCACTCAGTAACTCCTTTCCCTCGTGGCCCATCAGAAACCTCTCTGCTCCTCATCACCTTCCCCTTAATGCTTCTTAAGAAAAAACAGGGCTGGATATGAAGTCCCTGATGTATTCTGCCTCCAATGAAAGGCTAGAGCAAATGGTCAAGGCTTTATCTGTAGATAAAAATACAAGTATTCTTTCTACATGCTGTCATATTGATAGTAATAGGAACAAGATAAACACACTGTGCTTTAGTCTTTAATTCTGTTCTAGCAAGCAACTGCTGTGCCTGCGTTCTTCCATTCTTACCCAAAATTACCAGAAACTTCCTCTGTTATTCCTGTGCTCCACACTTGAGCCTTCAGCCCATAGCATCTTGAAGGTACAAAACAACATTAAAAACTGGTGAGCCTAGCTAAGTCACCTCTTTCTATATCATTAGGTATCAAAATGCTTTACAAAAAGAGCAGTCATAGTTACCCTATGACATAGATGTAAAAATAAGGGTACATCATAGAGACATGCAACCTCTTTAAGGTTACAGTTATCTCTTTAAGCTCATCAAGCATGCCAGTGTGAGAGCAAAGAACAGGACCTTACATCTCAGGTACCCAAATGAGTTGTTACATCAATGAATCTAATACAGTGACTGTCAGCCTTTTCTATAATATGAGTCTCTCTTATTAAAGAAACCATTTTAAGAGACAGTTTACCTCTGTAGAAGGAGGTGGGATTTTTGCAAAGCACCTAACAATGACCATCAACAGGAAAACCACATAATTACTTTTGTCTTGTTTATTGAGACTGAGAGAATTAAAGAACTTCTGGATCTCTCTTACTGAGAATTGGGTTTAATGCCACATTTAAGAGTCTGTTATAGTTCTCTATTTGATTGTGATGTTTGGCAAAGTTAGATTCAGCATATTCCTAAAATGTATAATTATTTTGAGCTAGATCACCTTAATAGGCCTTTGAAGGAATGATATCAGATAACTTTGTAATATATGGAGCCCACTTACATTGAGTTTGTCAAAATTTAAAATAGATAAGTCTCAGTGCTGGCAGGAGACTTGCCTTCTTCCTGGAAAAGCATTTTTTTTTTTCTTTTATGTAGCAAAGGAGAAAAGAAAGTGAGTATGAGAACAGCAGTTAAGGCACTCTGGGTAAACCTGGAATACTTTGAAAATACCCTAGGTGGTTGATGGGATGTTGAAGTGTTGTTGTTTTTTTCTAAGATGAGCATAAGAAATGATTACTTTTGATACCCCTGCCGGTGGCTTGAAGCCCTTGCTCCTCGCTCTTGCCTGATCCGTGTTTCAGAGGAACTGCTCCAGTTCCTTCCTTTGCACTTACTGATTCTCTTTTCAGGAGCAAGGATTCAGTACTGCTCTACAGCAGTGCAGGATTTATCCCAAATTAAATCACTTGCAAAGTAGGTGTATTACATTCACAGGATCTTTGTTTTACTTGTGAAGATTTACTGTGAGGTTTTAACATAAATATGGAGAAAACAAGTCCATCTCTTTTCTTGTCTGTCTTTCAAGTTTACCATTACATCATCCATATAGTGTTTAGTGCTGTTGTGTTTTCATTTTAAAAAATCTGTCTTAATATTTAGACAATACAGAATAACTTACCAGTATTAAAATTTGTGTATTGTTTTATTAGTAGTGTCATGATGCCAAAGAACTGTTACTGAAAATTAATTATTGATGAAGAAATTAATTACAGTAAGAATTCACTGGAGGAACAGTAACATCTGGCTTCATTCTTTATGATTTCCATTCTGATATGGCTGTAAAGTCTAATAAAATTAATCAGTAATAAAAAACAAGCATTGTAATGCATTCTGAGAGGTGGAACTGCTATACTATAACTGGCTTGTCTAGGGCTGCTTTCCGGTGTATTTATTGTATTAAAATGTAACAGCTGACAGTCATGGGGAAGTAGTGTTGCTTTTTCCTTTAAAAAAGATTGTAGGGCACCCACGCGCGCTGTGGCTGCTAAGCCGTATGGCTTCTCCAGAGAAGGGATCAAGCCATTTCGACATCTCTTAGCCCTTTTTCTCCCCTGCTGCCACCCAGGCCTTGCTTCATCTCCTGGGTGCGCTGCCAGAGAAACGTCTCATCTCCATCCTTCTCTTGGTTCTGTCATCGTCCTTCTTTTCTCCATGCTTTCCCTTTACTCCCTAACCTATGTGTGGTGAGCAGTCCTGTCTCCTAAAGCCCTCTTTTGGCTAGATTAGGTACAGTGAGGTTTTTAGGGGATTAGATGTGAGAACACAGCTCTCTTTGGGACTGGGGATTTTCAAGACCATATCTGAAAAAGTGTATATGTGTAGATACGGATGCACATATGCGTGCATCATCTCCTGTATAACTCAGCTGAGCCCCTCTCTCTCAGCTTGGCGTTACCTCTGGAAGGGCAGTGCCGAGCTCAGCCGGTGGGAAGGGGAGGCTATGGAAAATAACATTTCCATGCTTGGGAAACAGGCTGTAAGTAGGATTTTACCAAACTCAAGCTGATTTTACCAAACACAAGTGAGTTGTGTCTAGCACATCTTCAGTGCCCTTGCCCTGTAGAATGGGTAAATTTGGGACGAGTTGGGACGTGAGCCCATAAGCCCACACAGCGTTGGCATGGTGGTTTACAGGCTCAGCTCCAGAAGTGACAGGACCACACAGCTCTAAATCTTCTCCCACAAACCAGGACACATCCTTCCTCTCTGAAGAACTCCAGTCAGGACTGCAAACATCACTAACTTTAAGCATGTTTGGAAGCCTAGGTCTCCTTTTAGCATGCAATTTGTATTCAGACTCCTATTAAAAAATAATGCATTAAAGTTAAGGAAGCACTAACCTGTTTTGTTGAATAACAAGCCTAAAATCATTTCTTGAGTTAAGGAAAGGAGGTTAAGAATTAAGTACACCCTTGGACAGAAAGTGCTTGCCTGTATCTTAAGCAGTGATTCACCACAGAGACAAGGAGGTTAGTCTGGCAATTTCCAACATCTAAGAAGTGTGTTACTGGCACAGCCTGTAATGAAGAGACTCTTTGGGGAGAGGATTCAAGATTCATGATCTATATATTCTTAGAAGAATGTCTCATAGAACCTTTGCAGAGATTTTAAATATCCTTTTCCAGGCTATGTGCTTCAGCGGTGTCTGCTGGCCTGCTGGAAAGCTTTGCTTATTCAGCATCTGGAGGTGTCAGCTTCAAAAACGAAGTTTTAGCCCCCAGGCTTAGTAATTAGACCCTGATCCATTAAGATACTCTATTTAAGAGCTCTCTGTACCCACTCCTTGCCCCCTGCCCAGTGCAGTAGCAAGGAAAGTAACAGGGCTTTCTGTAAGTAGTGTGCATTTCACCTCAATAGTATATCAAATGAAACGAGCCCAATTCCCAGCTCCATGGAGTTAATTGCATTTCATATTTGCAAGACTCCTTTACATTGCAATTGATATTAAGATTTCCCTCTCTTCTTTCTTGAAGTCTTTAATTATACCTGGCTTTCTTCTACATTTTATAGTTAAGGCTTTATTATTATTATTATTATTATTATTAATTACTGTTCAGAAATTTTCCAATCCTGGTAGGTTTTTTTGCACTGCACAGAAAAACATGGACTCTGCACCATTTCCACAAGACAGTCTTTATCATAATGCATGAACTTTATCTGTCCTGTCAATAAGGGTGAACTTCTTATTTGCATTTCACGTTAGGGAAAAACTGCACACAATCTGACAATCAGGAATAGACTTTCTTTGCAATAGGCACTCCGGCTGGATGAAATATCTGGAGGAATATTTCTGAATTAAAAAGACAAATCTGGTGACAATTTTTTTTCTAAAGTTTGGGTTCATTTGTCAAACTGCTGATAGGAGGGGAAGGGAAACCTCTGAACAGTTACTCATTTCAGTGTTTTCTAGAGAAGTATTCAGGTTTATTATATTCAAAATTTTTTTTCATGCTGATATTTCCTATGGTATTTTTATTTTAGAAATAGAAAAAATATTCAATAAAACCAATTGTTTTTATTACAGTTAAATCAGAAAATTTTTTAAAGATTTTTAGATTCGTCAGACAACCAAAGAATTCATTTTTACCCAACTCTATCATGCAGGAATTTTTTTAGGCAATGCCATTTTAGGTACTTTTAACATATTCCATTGTTAATATGTGCCAGAAAGTTTTCATTTGAGTGGTTCTTAATCAAGCATAATTGGCATGGCAAGTGGTACTACTGAGCCATCTCAGAAGGAATATGGAGACACTGAACAAGGACATAATGATCAGTTACACAAGGTCTAAGGGTATAGCTTTATGAAGATACATTTTTATACCTTATTTTACCCCAGTTCAGTATATTTGATTGTGACGTCCCACAAAAAAAAACCAACCAACCAACCAAAACCTAAAAACATGCAGAGCTGATATAGCTAGGAGGAATAAGCGTATGGTGAGTTTGTACTGCTTATGAATAGCACTACCATTAAAAGGCAGCGTCATGACCATGGACATGGCCTACAATGCTGGTGTCCCAAATCTGCCTATCTTCAGGGATGTCTCAAAATCCTCCCTTGAATCTCTTTGGAAAACAGGTTGGAAATGCTAAAATTACAGCAAAAGCAGAACATTTACCAGGCAAATAAATGCCATATCCTAAAAGGCTAAAATACAAATTTTACTTTAATGTCTATATTTTAGTTAGTACCCAGAGAGAACGTACTGAACGTGGGTATAGATCATCTGTGGTTACTGCCAGTGTAACAATAGATACCCTACCTGGAGACACTGATGTTTTCTAAAGCTGTCCAATCAGAAAGTCTGCTCAACCTGCTCTGGCTACAGCATCATCATTTTGTGTTCCCTTCTCTTTAGGAGAAACAAGTACCTGTAACTCAGGTAGTGTCTAGAGCAGGAACAAAATGGTTACCACTCTGTCGAGCCCTCAGTGGGTCACAGAGAGGCATACACAAAAGCACTTTAATCTCATTTTCATTTTGTATCATCAAAATGGCTCTAGGGGTGAATAGATTGCACTATAACTAATCCTAAAAGTTTTTTTTAAAAAAAAAAGAAAAAGTAGGGCAAGCCCTGCAAAAATAATCATATTAGAACTGAAGTGATAAGATATTTTTATTTAAGGAGGATCATTTTGACATTCTGAGCTTTTACTCTGCATTTCTTTCATGCTTTCAACTTTTTGCTTATAGCCAAGAGGGTAAAAATCTTTTTTTTCTCCTTCTGCCGTTATTTTATGCAATCTTTTGACTCCGGAACCTGGACTTTAAGAAAAATGTTATGTATTGCAGAGCTCATAATAAAACTGAAAGAATGATTTTTTTTAATTAAGGCTTTGTAGAAAGGTGGGGTTTTTTTGAAGGCTACAAAAAATAGCACACATTTATATGTGTATATGTGCATGTATACATACATATGTGAATGACTAACGCATGCCTGTGTCAATTGGGGATTGTGAGTATGCTTGTTTTTCTTGAAGTACCCAAAATTCCCTCATTCATAGCCTAAAAACTATATTTAGACTTTTACCTCTGGAATGCAAAGGTTTTCAGTCAGATTCATAATTTTTCAAAATTTTATTTTGTCAAATAACTCAATATTGTGTGCATCCACAAAAGATTTCTTGCATGTTTTCCTAGGTGTTTTTAGAAGTCTGAAATATAGGTTGAGTAGACATTGTTCTATTATATCAGCTTCTAGACTCTGTAATCTTCTAATAACCTCTTCAACTGTTATTTATTCTGTTCCTAATTCTTCATTTTGCTGCCTTGGTAATCTGATTTCTAGTGCAAGCAAATCTCCACCTTTCTCCCCTTTTAAAGTCAATGCAACAATGACTTATTTTTCCTTATCTTTTGTGTATAATTCATCATTTCCTCTTAGCCGGATTTTTTTGCCAAGTTTCTTCCTTGCACATTTAAAAAAATCATTACAGCAGAAATAGCTCAAGCTGTTGCTAACCTGCAACCCTACCAAAACGTACGACTAGATCTCAAATACAGAGCAGGGAAAATTTAGGCTGGCCTATGACCTCTCGAAGTGCCACAAGAAGTATGATTTAGTGGAAAGCACTGATTGTTCTGAGTCAGTTCCAGTTCCCCTTTCTAGGGGCCACTGAGCTGAAAAACGTACCTTTTGACTGAGTATCAGCTTAAAGTGCCAGTTATCCTCTTCATTAAAGATCCCACTGCATCAGAATAGATTTGTTCGGAATTTGCTTCCTGGTTGTAATCCCACTCCCTTTTCCTAATACAGCGTACTGTGCTAGGAAAATACTGCAATATAGTTCTTTTTCCTCCAAATTCTTCTAGTTCTAAAAACCACAAATCAGCCACGTTTCAGTGATGCTCTCTGGCCTGACATGGCTGCTGCCCTCCACCCCTCAGCTGGCTTTTTCAGGTTACAATAAAGGACCCTCACAGATCTTTACAGGTGGCAACTCCTTGCACTCCAGAAACCAACCGCAATTACAGTCGCTGCCAGTGACAGTGAAGAGAAAAGCAAGCCCATGAGAAATCTTCCTGGGGATAAAGTTATCGGCCCCTGAGGCTCAACCCAATGGCCAGCAAATTTGATGGGAATCGCTCCACTGACAGCAAGAGGTAATATATCAAATCTATAGAGCTGTGTGAGATCTATAGAGCTCAAATTGGTGGAGTATCAACAGAGTCCACGCTTCTTGGCTTGATGTAGATAAAGCAGGGCCCAGAAATCACTGACAGTCACCTGCTTCAGAAAAGAAATGCTGAAATTCCTCAGAAAGCTGTGATCTCTTGGTCCTGTTGGAACGCCTTGAGTGCAATTTGGTCTAGTGTCTGCTGGCATTGTGTTGATCAATGCTAGAGATGTGTACAGTACAGACAAGAAGAGTTTTGCAACCCGGTAAACAAGTCATTGCTGTATTTTGGAAATAACTGATGAAGGCCAGAAAAACATCTGGAAATTCTCTGGCCATGATACTTCTCCATGTGCAAGGTTTGTAACATTTTCACAGAGTGAGATCAGCTGTGTTTTAGGGGAAAAAAAAAAAGATCAGGCTGTGAGGGATTTTTTACCCTACCACCAATATCTGAATATTTCTAATTAACCTTGGTCTTGTTTTACCTATCACAGGTTGTTGTCCTAGATTTCTTTAACAACAGAAGCCCAAAAACTAAAAATCAGAACCAAAAGTCTTCATTTAAAGATTTTGTGTTTAGAGGTGGGTATAGCCCTCTTAGCGCTTTATTAGTTTCTTCGCAGATGGAATACCGCTTGCTTCCTGTAATGAAATTTACAGCAGTTTTCCTGAATACCTCTCCCTCAGAATAACTCAAGCCACAGAATCTGACAAATATGAAATAACAGCGTGTCTTTATAAGCTACTTACTTGCATCTATTTTAAAAAGCTACCACTGCACTCCAGTTAAAAATTAGATTCCTTTCAAACAACTTCCCAACGCCCAATTCGATTTTCAAGCCAAAGAACTCAAAGTGTTATTACCTCCTGCACCTGATTGAATCTGCCTGCAAATATGGCTTAATTCTCTTCTACATTAGGTATCTGTGATAAATGTCTTTTGGCTCTGCTGAAATTCTAGTATCCACCTCCCTCCTTCTAACAAGCCGTATCTTTTTTAACAGAGGCACGTCTTATTGAATACGAAATCTATATGAATCTGTCATATATAATGTCTAATATAATATGTCTATATGAATCTTTCATATATAATCTATAGGAAATGTGAGGCTAAGATCTCTAGCAGTTCATTGCACGGGGTCTATTCTATTATTCTTCACAAAATCACAGTTCTATGTGTATATTGTGTATATTTTTTTCATATGTTCCAGGTTTTGTTCTCCCTGTTTTCCCCTGAAATTCCTGGCCAGTGTGGTAGATACTGACATCCGTGAAATGCTTGAAGCAAAAAGCTTCTCTCAACAATGAACTACTTTCTGCCTTACTCTGTTTGGATGTTGGGGAAGCAATTTTACAAGAGAATCTTTTGCATCGTAAAAGGCTACCACTGTTTGCTGTTTGCCGTCCTCCAAAGGGCAAGACTTCCAATGTCATTAAATATTCCACATAGGATGTAAAAAAATTGAACTCTTGGCACCAACCTTTTCCCAATTAGTTGACCTGCAGAATAAACAGATATTAAAAGGAGATAGCAACGACTACTGTGACAGTCAAGCTGCCCTCATGCATGATCCAACACCTAGCAGAGTCCACACTAGCAAAACGTTTCACTGGCGTGGCACCAGGAGGTACGGGCATGATTAGAGGAGGTTTGTTACTGATGATATGTAAGCTTATAGGAAGACGTGGTGGGGTGTTAGCATAATCTTCCCTTGTTGAATATCTCAAGGAGATAAGGAGTGAGGGGCTCAAAGGAAGAAAGAAAAAGACATTATCTCCACCAAGGTTTGAAAACAGCTGGAGGATCAAGGATGCAAGTGAGAGAATGCTGCAATTAAGTTTGCTCGTGTGACCTTAATTCACTCATTGTCCATATGTTGCATCGCAGCCTTAAATTACTCAGAACCTTTTTCCATAGGGAGTTTTGCCTTTAAATTGTGCAGGGTGGATCTCCTCTGAGTAAAGAAGCTATATGAAGTTATGTCTACAGAAGGCTGGACTTCCTTGCTGCATCTGTTGAAAGGTATATAATAAACAGAGCAGGCTTCAGGAAGAGAAACGACAATATTCGTCGTAAGTGTTTCTGCATGATGTTCGGTACGTTACTCGAAGAGCATTTTTACAGGCGTTCACCAGTTGACTCCTTCTCATTTTCCGGTTGGTTGACTTGCAATTTTGATATTAGCTTTGCAGAAGTGCTGAGCACTCACTGTTGCAACTGGAGTTCGTGGTATACATACCTTAACGTATCGATGTACAGTCAAATCAGTGGGATACATATCTTAAATATTAATGTACAATGCCATGCTGACAGCAGTGTATAGCTGCATTTCTAACCCTGGGCCCATTAGCCTTCTGAGAGGTCCTACCTCACGATGCTGTATGGACATATACACAGAGGGCTTATTAATGCTAAGTTCCTTGAAAAGTCAGGTTGTGTGTTTCATACCGGGCACTAGAATTAATAGATAATCAATTTCCTCCTCAGCCTCAGTTGCCTTATCTGAAAAAATGAGACTAACAGGAGCCCCTTATATCACGAGTAGAATTAAAGTTTATTAACGGCAGTGAAACACTCTAATACAAAATTAAAAATAAAAAATTAAAAAAAAAAAAAGATGACATTCAGAACTGAAGATAGAATTAGTGATGAGAAGGATCATTTTATTTTCAGTGCTCCTGCTTGAGCACACGTTAGGAGCACACATTGACCAGAGAGAAGACTAACAAGGCCTATAAGGAATTAAAGATGACAATACTGCTTACAGGTAGGAAGCTGGGAGAGTGGGTGTTGAAATGACTCTGTTAACCTTTCCCTAACTTGAGGCTTTTTGCTCTTTTAAGGCCTTTTTGGGTGCAGATCTACTTCTGGGGAAGAGAACCATGGAGCAGATTCTGGACTGTTCCCCCTCCGCAGGTGCCACCAGCACGTACCCCACCGGGGCCGGCTGAAGGCAGGGTCCCTCTCCCCCTTCTTCCTAAAGGTGCACCTCTCTCTGCTCTGCATGGGCACTTATGAATATTAAACAGTTTTGGTTTTCCATAGCAGAGGCATATGACAAGCACAACTGAAAGCAGCTCTTTCCTCATGAGCACTTCTTCTTCAAAACTTTTTTGGTCCTTTCTAGTAAAGCATCCTTTCCTAGGGATTTCTTTCCTGGTATGCCATTTCTGGCATAGGCAGTTCCAGATGGAAGGTAGCTGGTTTATAACTGGCAGCTTAAGTAACTTTTCCACCAATTTTACTATACCTTCTGGTAGATGTATTTTCCACAAATGATATTTCCCTCCTTATAGGAGAGCTGGCACATCTTTACAGTAATGCTTGATTTTTTTGTGATTTCTGCCAACCCAAATTTCACAGTACATTGGAGCAATAAATTCTGCCTTGTAATAGATGGCTGGAATTTGAATAAATGTTTTCATTTTAACCTCCATCCTCATCAGCATGAAGAAGTAACTGATTGCCAATACAAACCACACAGTTGCCACAGCTGTTTTCCTACTCAAATGTGGACTAAATATGAGTTTCTCACCCAGTATTAAAAGGACAAATGATAGCCTGTTACAGAAACTACTGCATTCTGCAACAGTAATATTCCCCTTTGAGTGACCGGTCCTTAAAGCTGGACCAATAATTAAGTCACTATAGAATCTATGTATAAGATTGTTCTCATAAATATACTGGCATTTGCCTGTATGATCTATTTAGCTTTGCCATAATCAGCTTTGTTGACTTGCATTTGGCCACTCTTGCATCCCACTGACGTTGTATTCAGCTGAACAGAGATGGAAGTTGAGGAGCATTAAGTGCGCCTGGGTTCCCCTTCCCTTTTTGCCCCAGTTGTGTTATTTCTACCTTCTCTCTCCCTCTTGGATCAGCATTTCTGGTAGGAGACAGTGCCTTGTATAGGCACAAAGGAGTACCAAATGATTACAACTGCTAGTTGCAAATATATGTTTTATGTGCTCAGCACCTCTAAAACTCTCCTTTATCCATAGCCTGTATTGGCTTTTGTTCCTTTCCTCTCTCTTGATACACAATCATGCACTCACACACACACACACACACATGTGCGCACACACCCTTCCCAGCATCAAATCCTCATTCTGCTCTGCAGAGTGAACTCCTTCTGTGCATATGTGAAGAGTCTGGAGCACAAGTCTGATGGGGAGCGGCTGAGGGAGCTGGGGGTGTTTAGCCTGGAGAAGAGGAGGGTGAGGGGAGACCTGAAAGGAGGTTGTGGCGAGATGGGAGTTGGTCTCTTCTCCCAAGTAACAAGTGATAGGACAAGAGGAAATGGCCTCAAGTTGTGCTAGGGGGGCTTCAGGTTGCATATCAGGAAGAATTTTTTCACTGTAAGAGTCATTAAGCATTGGAAAGGGCTGCCCAGGGAGGTGATGGAGTCACCATCCCTGGAGGTGTTCAAAAAAACGTTCAGCTGTGGCACTTTGAGAGGTGGTTTAATGGGTTTAGTGGGCATGGTGGCATTGGGTAGAAGGTTGGACTTGATGACCTTTGAGGTCTCTTCCAACCATAACGATTCTACAATTCTATATTCTCCTTGCTGGTTTTGCTCTAGACTGTAGGTTTCCCACCCTTTCACAGCCTCCTCTACCTACGGTAACTTTTCACCCCCAAGTCACAATCCTGTGCTGTTCTTAGTGCCAGCTTCTGTGCAACTTGGGGTGGTATTTGCTGCTTTTCTGACCTTTCTCAGGCAGCTTTGGCTGGTTTACTGCTGAGAGGTCCAACTGGGCTGATACTCAGCTGTTTGCTGGCAATACTTGGCAGCAAGAGCTGGTACTGTTACTCTTTATTACAGAACCGATTGTCTCTCCTATAAAATCAATAAAAATATGGGGCTATTGATTAAGAGGCCATGCAATGGAGATAAGACAGAATATCAGTAGTATATACCAACATATTCCACATGCTCTTGGCTCAAATATTCTTAAATGTATATCTTCTTTTGAGTGATCTCTTTGCTTTATCGTAGTAGGTATAGACTCGGATTTTACCCGTCCCCCAATAAAGTTGATGCAAAACTGTAAAATAAGTAAAGACTAACTCTAATGCAATTATGCGTTGATTTAATCCTGTTCCCAACATGGAAATGCTAAGTTCTGAAAAGCAGTTTTCAACTGCAATCTATGGGATTAATCTCCAAATGCACAGGGGATACAGTTAGGTGAGTACTGTTCATCTCGTCCATTGTGCCATTTAACTCCCCAGTAAGTCCTTTTTCTTCAAGTATAGCTCTCTGCATAGCTGTCACAGCACCGTATAACAGAGCTGTTCATTCTCTAGCTCGACTTACTTTATATGGGTTTGTTGGCAATCAGACTTAGCTGTACATGCATAAGTTCCAAATCACTTGGCATGGTCATCTTAACTGTCACTACTTCCTCACTTTTTCAGCCAGCAAGGACTGGAAATACTGGGGGGAAAAAATGAATTTCACATAGTTCTGCAGCCATCTGTCCCCCTGAGTTAGCACTGATGGGCTCCTTCAGAGAGCAAACCTCACCTGCCAGATGATCAGGATGGAAAATACAACGGTGACAACAGAGAGGTACTTTTCTCCTCTGCTCCACAAAGTAATGTCTCCAGAAATACCTTGGCTTGATTTACTGAAATGGAATAATAAAACATTTTGCAAGTTGTAAGCCCTGCAATAGTGAAATATCAATAACCCCACCAGCTGATAAAACCCACTTGTACACAGACTTTACATTTATTTAGGTAATGCACCAGTTTACACTTTAAAGGGGGAAAAAAAAAAAAAGGGAAAAAAAGAGAAAAAACAAATAAGCAAAATAAAAATTAAATTGCACAGGTTATTTTAAACTGTAACACAAAAGATTAATTATCTATTACTCCTATTTCCAAGTTCTCTGAGAACTATGAAAACAGACAATTGAACACATCTTTATGTTTTGCTCAATAAATGGAATTGCTGCCAGTACTTAAGATTTTGTTATGCCCATAAAACTTCTAGTCTATTGTACCGACTGTGACTTTTTCCAGGAAAAAAATCTCTCAAACTCAGAAACCAAGAAAAAAATTCACCCTGCAGGCATTTATACATTTAAACATAGTTATTTCCTGTATTTTAAAGAAATAATTTCTCATCATAATTCATTACCACTCTGAGGATTTAGAGAGTTTTCAAAAACTTAAATCAAGTGGTGAAATCTGTACATACAAAGTCATCAAGATTCACACATGCAAAATCTGATCCTAAGCATTTTGCTGAGAATTCAAAGCAAAGAAGTTGAAGAGTAAAAGAGGTTTTGGCTCTTTAATTATTGCAGTGTTATCCTGGATTATACTGAACAGTTGTCTGGGCGCCCAAGTTCTTGTATGCAGAGAAGTTTGGCATTTCAGACACAATGATTCACATTCACATCAGTGGTTGGCATTCGCTGCAGGTAACGATGGACTTTCCACGGTACGCTCAAGGTAGACAGAGTTCATAAACAGCTTCTTTACCTTGATGGCTTGTGCAGATTTCCAAATACGTGGCCCTGGAGCTGATGCATACAGGCACTCTTCCATTTTAAGTGAAGGAGCATGTGCCAGAAAAATTGCTGGTTTGCAGATCCCACAAGGCACTTCACTTACTGCTGAAGGACTCTGTTGAGAGAACCTTATGACACAGGTGGAAGAGGCCTTGTTAGATTACAAAGTGATAAAATTACAAGGTTTTGGACTAGGAATTTATATAAAAATATGTTTGTACTATAGAAGATGGATTACTTTAAATTCTTCTAGATTCCTTAAGAAACTATAGTTTCTTAAGGAATTCCTTAAGAAACTATAGGCAAATAACATAATTTTTATTCATTTATCAGTTAATTTAGATTAAAGGTTCATTAAGCTGAGTAGTCTGTTAGATTTCCAGAGAGTACGGTTGGATGGGTGTACTGGGAGAAAGAGAGTACCATCAATAAACACTAGAGCAGGGACTGTCCTTTGCATTTGTAAAGTCTGTCCACGTGGTTGAGATGTATCAACTCAGACCCTTTAAGCGCTAGCATAATAAAGTTGTGAAGTAATAACAATAACCTCTAGGACAGTGTGTGAATGTATAGAAAGTCACCTATTCAAAACACACAGGTGGGCAGCCAGCTGCTGTGAGAGCTGTTTGGCTACCACATGCCTGTTCAAGGCAACCGCCCTGGAGAAAGTGAGGAGAATACGAGAGGGAGTAGCCCCTCGCTTTGTCTCCTACTGTGACTGTGTCACCTACTGTGGCCAAGGAAAGACGGCACGTATTTTTTTCCTCCACACTCAGTATACACAAAATCTAGCTCAGTTAGCCGTACTCTCGTGAGTCTCCCTTTCACTGAGCTGACCTTTCAAACTCCTGCATGAGTGAGATCAATCACTTTGATTTTGGAACACACTTCTCCACCCATCCATCCTCCCTGGAGAGACAGCACAGAATAATTGGAGAGAATTAATCCAAACAAGCCAAACAGATGTTGGAGAAAGATTTCCTCCCACTCAGTCATCTTGTGACTGAAACTTATCTTGTCCTTATCACAGATGGCCCTTTCTATTTGTCAAGCGTGTTAATTTACTATTTAAATATGTACCATTTAGCCAGTACTGGAGACTTTTCCCCAACATTTTAGTGAAAGGCTTGGAAAAAGACTCAAATAATCTTGGTGCACGCAGAAGAAATTTGAAATCATGACAAACAAAGTACAAATAAAATTTAGTTTTACCAACAGACTACATTTAAGTTGCAGTCTTTAATGATGGTGTTGATATGATAATGCTGGTAACCTTGAAGGTAAATTTGTATTTTAAGTTTGTTCATTTTTATGTTGGTCATGTTCCCATTGTGTAGGGATTTTGTAATCATTAAAAGGCATATTTGTCAGAAATAGCTAATAATAGCAGGTGCATCGTGGGCAACTTACCTCAGTAAGACACCTTGGCCATGTTGATTTCCATGAGTATAAATTTCAAAGTTCGGTGAACTTCAGAGTACAATGAACTTAGAATCACAGAACCATAGAATCATTATGGTTGGAAGAGACCCTAAAGATCATCAAGTCCAACCGTATACCCGATGCCACCATGCCCGCTAAACCATGCCTCGAAGCGCCACATCTAAACATTTTTTGAACACCTCCAAGGATGGTGACTCCACCACCTCCCTGGGGAGCCCGTTCCAATGCCTAACTTCAGCAGAACCAGTCTCTCACCTTTTACATGGAAGACAGGAGAGGCAAGGGGGAGAGAGGGAGGTAAGAAAAGCACTGAGGAAAGTTATCTGTCGTATCTATTAATCTCTTAGATCCAGAGGGTCAGTAAATGATAAAGCAGGAATACAGATCACATGGGACCAACAGATAGAGAGGACTGAAAGAAAATTTTCTTGGGAAGGGCCAGAAAAATTCCTCGGAGGGAAGCTACAGATCTCCAGGTATAAAGTGTGCATAAAGCAGCAGTTATGCAGGAAAAATGGCCAGCTTGGTGGACCTGGTGGGGAAAAGCGGCGGTCTGGAGGCAGGCAACACCCGAGAGCCACGTTTCTGTGCCGAGCGGGAGCGAAGCAGCGCAGTAACAAAGTGCCGGTCCACACGTGTCCGGAGGTGATGGATAGGCCCATTAGATTTTAGCTTTGTTGCTGAGAAGTCAGAGTGCTGTGCTGTTTTGTGATGTGACGCTGGTCCACGAGGATCTGTGCTGTGTCAGTGAGCTAATTTGATATTCACTATATAACGTTTGCCTGATATTGCTTAACAGTCAGTGCTTTCTGGTATCAAACACCCTCTATCATTTTAAAATGTTGGGCTTGAGATTGAAATCATAAATTCCCCTCACTCCCATGTCCAGAAAATTTTCTGCTGCCAAAAATCCATGAATAATTGTATTTAGGCAGTTTCATAGTACTGTTGTGAGCAGAAAAGGTCATTTGCAGTGAAAAACCTCATTTCCTCTGTAAAACTAGTTTTACTACCAAAAATTGAACAACAGCCATCTAGTCTTTGCGGAGGGTAGAAATGCACTTTTAAAAATGACATTAATTTTAAAGAACCTACGTTCATATGTCATGGAAATAAAAGGGATTCTGCCATCTTCACCACCATTTATATATATATATATATATAGACTAATTAAACTTTCTGAGGTAGATAAAAAGTTCAATAGATGAAACAGAGCACATCACTAGCTGATTACTTTCTCATTTAACCTGCAGCTAGACCAGGACAAGTGCTGAGCTTCTCTCTGCACCTGTGATAACTAATTCAGAGTTAATTCAGATTCCATCACATCACACTAAATCCTGCCATGTAGATGTGCCTATTATTTCTTAACAGTCCCCGTGTCTTCTAAAAACTACAGATAGCAGGTCTGCAAATACCACAGGTGAACTCAGAAGTTGTGTAAGTCAGTCCCTAATTAAATATTTTGCACATACATTCGTGTGCTATCTGCCCCAGAATTGCTGAAATGTCAAGGCACAAACTAAAAATTAAGAACTGCATTTTTTTCCTTAGATAATCTACATGATTAATTTACTCTTTTTTTTTTTTTTCATTTCTGTGTTATTTGGCACTTGCTTATGATCTACTGTTCTCTTACTATAAATTAATGATATATTTAAGGCTAGGTTAAGTCATTAATGTAAATAACCTTTGCTTCCAGATGCTGTGGAGTCAGATAAAGACCTGAAGACCAGTGAATGTACAAACTTAGATGGTGTCTACACTATTACATACTTTACCTAGCTTGAAACCAGCATATTGGAACATGCTGGTTGTGTTTGTTTTCAACGGAAATCATGTCCATGACCTGATGTGCTTAACAGATCAATAAAAAATCGAACTGGTACAACCAGAGGTCAGTGAACTGGAATACAGGAGACAGAACTGAGATATATGGGGAGGGTTTGTGCATAATACATAAATACATAAAACATTTGCATATATTTAGCCTCAGAAATGGATAGTGATGTTGCTTTATTGGGAGCATGTATGTTCAGCAGCAGCACGGAGCTCAACGCGTGTTGCCTAAGTCCAGGATGGAGGCCAAATACTCTGATGGGTTAGACTACACCAAGCTACATGTTTCTACGTGCTGCTGGCACCCAAGATCCAAGTTTCATGGTGCTAGCCTGGGGAGGAAGAAGCTGTCCATTTTTGGGACCAGCATCAGCCAGGCCACTGCTTCAAGCATGCAGTTCTCAGACAGTACCTGGCCGTTTGCTGTGGGCCAAGGAGAGGTGCACAAGAGATTTTGAGAGTGTAGTGATATTTTTACGTATTTCATTAATGATCTTTGATTCCTGTCTACTTCCTGAAGAGAGAGTACATTTTCTTTTTCCCCGTACCTAGTAAACAGGTTGTTTCCCCTTTGCCAGTGATGATGTTGCCACTCTCTTTGAACAGCAGTTTCCCACACCTGCAAGAGTCATGGCCACTGCCGATCCTCTCTCTGAGGCCGATGAGCAAGACAGAAAGTATGGATGAGGGACTAGTTTCAACTTTATTATCCTCCAGTGCACTCATCAAAACAGTGCAGATGGCACAGTGAAAACAACCATCAGCTACCAGTAAAAGTGAACATTTCCACTGTAGAGGTAGGACACTAGGCCAGTTACGTTTAACTCTGTCTTTTTAAAGATTGGGTTCCTCTCCTAAGACTTTCCACATTTGCACAGCTACACGCTATTCATGCAAAACATTTATATTGCTTCAGATCGGCCCTATATGTTAGGATAAGAGGACTGCTGGAAACATTCACGCCAATCTGTAAAGCATCAGTCTTGCCAGGAAATCTTGATTGCTTTCTTTGCCAGAGTTATGAAATTAGCAGGGAAGGCAAAGACTGCAGCTTTTTAGGCTGAAGAGAAGCATTTAATCAGTGTATCATGAAATCCTAGTCTCAGAATGATTTTCATTGGGTTAGATATGAACAGAATCATATAGGTCAAAAATTAGCTGAAGGGCTATAAACAAAGGAGTGCGTACGAGAAACCATTGTGCTGAATGCAAAGTGGAGAGTGAAGGGTTTTTCCTCCTTGTGCAGTTCCAATGTTGAACTCCAGAGCCGTTATTTAATTTCTAGGAAACTGCTCATTAATGGACTTTAGGAAGGGTACTAAATTAAAGGCTGTGGCACCATAACAGAAGAAGAAGGAACTCCCTAGGCCAAGGTGCTAACTCGGAAATGCCCGTAACAGAGTGCCTAAATCCTCCAGCTCTCATCATCTTCATTTCAAGCACATGCTTAATGAAGTTTCATTGCTAAAGCTCTTTTCCATCCCTCAGTCTTCTGAGTCTCTTGGTACTTTATGTCCTGCGCATTAGAGGGGAGCAAAAGGGCACTCTCACAGACTAGCTCATCAGAAAATGGGGGAGCTGAGGTGGGAGCTAACGCCAAATGGTTTTCCCTCCTCTTCAAATCTGGCAGTTCCCGTGCAACAGTAGACTGTGACAGGCGTGGAGAAATGCAGCCAGCTGGAGGGGAGCAAAACTGGCAAGTGGGGTGGCATTTTCTCGTGCAGAAAATATATTGGAATTTAATGTTGTTTTTCAGAGCCAGGAAAATGTCACCACAGGAGGAGGATGGCTAAAGAGCGACTGAAAAAGCAAGGTGAGGCACAGGTAGTCAGAGTTGCCTATTTTAAATTGCAGGCTTGTTCAGGTGGGAACAACCTCTTCTATGGAGCCAAACACAAAGCTGTGCTTAAAAGCAACATCTATGGGAACACAAGTTTAAAGTGCCTTCGAGTGAGGTCTGCTATAAAACAGGTGGCAACCTCAACAGCTTTGTATGAGATGAGCACCCAGCGTTTATTTTCTTCTCCAGTCTGTTTTGCAGGGGTATGGAGGGGATGGTTTTGAGCCTGCTGTGAATTGTATCCCAGTGATCGGGCTGCTTAGGGTTGGATGGAGAGCTGCTCCGTGGAGTCTGAGTTTTCTGGGATAAGGTAGGCACACTAAACTGTTTGCTGGCAAAATGGAGAAGTAGCCCAAAAGAAATCAAACATTTGTCATTTTTTGATAACATGCTTGTGCCAAGCCTGATGACCACAATACATCCTGAAAATTTCTCTGTGTGTCATGGTTTGACCCCAGCCAGCAACCAAGCCCCACCCAGCTGCTCACTCACTCTCCACCAGTAGAGTAAGGGAGAGAATCAGAAGAGTAAAAGTGAGAAAACTCGTGGGTTGAGATAAAGACAGTTGAGTACGTAAAGCCAAAGCCACACACGCAAACAAAACAAACCAAGGAATCCATTCCCCACTCCCCACGGGCAGACAGGTGTTCAGCCATCTCCAGGAAAGCAGGGCTCCATCACGCCTAATGGTGACTGGGGAAGACAAACGCCATCACTCCCAATGTCCCCCCTTCCTTCTTCTTCCCCCAGCTGTATGTGCTGGGCATGACGTCATACGGTATGGGATATCCCTTGGGTCATCGGGGTCAGCTGTCCTGGTTGTGTCCCCTCCCAACCCCTTGTGCCCCCCCAGCCTCCTCGCTGGTGGGGTGGGGTGAGAGGCAGAAAAGGCCTTGGCTCTGGGTGAGCCCTGCCCAGCGATAGCTGAAACATCCCTGAGTTATCAACAGTTTTCAAATCCAAAACATAGACCCATACGAGCTACTGTGAAGAAAATTAACTCTATCCCAGCCAAAACCAGCTCAGTGTGTTTGCTAAAGGACCAATATGCACCAGAGACTAAAAACATTTTGAGGTAAACTAAATAGTGTCCTGGGTGCTGCATGTCTGGAACTCTAGATGAGATAATGGATGTCAGTCTAAATCATTAAGCACATCAGCTTTGTATTATCTCCTAGCATCCTAATGCAGCTTAAGTACTTAGGAAGCTTGTTAGTAATGTAGTGGATGTTAGTGTAATCAAATTTAACATTCAGCTTTAGGTGACAATGCTACTGTGGGCTTCATCTGCCATTTTCAGGTTTCTGTGACAATTTGAATACTTGGAGTTGCTTATTACTCATTTATTAAGGAAGACTCTAGTTTTACACCCTTCCTAGAGTCTATCCTTCTTCCTAAAACCCATTAATATGCTAGTGAATATTTTTCCTGTGAAAAACATGACTGAGCATCCCTATATTGCACGTACCATCACAACCTTTAGATTATTTGTATTTTGTGCTACTGCAGGATTCTCTACTGCTGAATACAGATGTCTTGATGGTATTGTTTAGATAAAAGATAAAACTATTTAATTTCAGTCCAGCTCAATAACATGCAGTCCTGAGTGCAAGCCAGTATGGCTGGGAAGCTGAGATCCAGCCTCTTTTTTTTTTTTTTTTTGCCATGGGTATGCTAGCAGTGAGCAGCTTTGTATGATCAAATAGTATCAGAGCTGTTTTGCTATCTCTCTGTAGCAAGGGACATACTGGAAGAATGGCAGACACAACCTTTCTCCATTTGTGCATCCGTCCAGGGCTAGCAACAATCTGGCCCTCAGGATTGTAGTGGCAGTCATGGAGACTAATGTAGCGCCTAATGTGTCATCTGTCTTGCAAATGGATATTATTTAAACAAAGCAGAAAACCGCCTACAGTCAATTTTCATGGATTTGGGGAGGGGGGGGTACTGAGGAGAACCAAGTCAGTCTGTGAGCATTAAAACTAATGATGCCTGATGGGTTTTTATCTCAAAGTCTCTCTGCTGTGATTCTCTGATGCCTGTTGAAGGGTGAGCTCATGCTTGCGCCTTTTCCTCAGCAGGGTTACTGATTATAGACAAGTAGCGTCTCTTGCCTCTATTCAGCCACTTGTAGGAACTTAATAACTTAATATCTTCTCCTCTGTCAGATTTGATCAAAATTGGACAGGAAATTCTAAAGATATTTGAAAGGAGAGTAGCAATAGACACACATATGCCTGCATACATAGAGTAATCGCATAAATGTCATTTCCTTATTAAAGCAGAATAAAACCAGTCATCACTGTAAAAGACTCTGCATGTAAGATATATCTCATATGCTTCTGCTTCAGATCTAGGACTTGCAGAAAGGTTTTCCAATATGTTTAGGTACCTTCCTAACTCTACTTGATTTCAATATTTAGGCTCCTATGCTCTTCAAGAATTTACCATCACACATACTGCAATACTTAAAGCACTTACAGCTTTAGAAGAAATTTTTGCTTGTACTGTTGTACATTTTCTGAAACTTAAAACAAAGCATGAGAAAATGTGTTTAAGATATCCTTATAATTGTATCCAAACTATCATAATTGTATCACACATTATTTTAAGTGTTTTAATTAAAACTTTAACTACCGTTACCAAATAACTACCTACCTTGGACAAGGTGCTAGTTTTGCTAGTTATTTCAAACAAGAAAAGTGTCTAATGTTCCTGTCTGAAACAGTTTGTGGTAGGCAGTATATGACACAATTTCACCATATTTTTTCATGTGTGTTAGAAGGGTTACATGGTGGCTGAGACGGGCATCTGCAGCTGGACCCACCTTTGGAGGTGGGAGGTTAATTTATTCTAAGTGCTGGAAATGCTCATGATTTTCCTCTGAGCCTTTTCTTTTTCAGTGTGTTTTTTAAGGTCTCAGACACTACAGCCCAAAAAGCTCGAAGCAGAATTTTAGCTTTTGTTTGAAATTATGCAAGTTTCCATTCCTCATACATACCAAAAAAGCTTAAAGCTAGTACAGACTTAAAAGAGGAATTTGCCTCTGCTTTTGAGCATTTACTTAGGAAAAAAACAAAAACAAAAAACAAAAACAAAAACAAACTTTATTTTTCAGCTGCTTTCACTATTTGAGGAACCGTTACTCATCACTTTCTTAATATTTTTGGCAGTACTTCATTCACCAGGAGCAGATGCATGTCATAATATCTCCATAGCATCTGGAGTAGATGCCATTCCTTATAAGCAATTCTGCTGTCCTGCACTTATGAGGAGAAGCATCCTCCATTCCTCACAACATCAACCCACCTACAGTAGGTCAACCTTTTCTGGAGGTCAGTAACACAAATGCTCAGCAAATGTTCGCTAGTCCTACGGCATTGCCTCCCATGCTGTAGCTCTAGGGAAAAAACAGGATTTCTGTGTTTTCACATGAGCTCCACAAATCACCCCACCAGGCAGGTGTAATTTGATGCAGGGTGTATGATATATGTTTCACAAATAATGACTGCTCTGAAGCCAGTGCCGGTTCTACCGTGGCTTAAAGAAAATTAGATGAAGCCCAACACTCCCAAAGCCAGTTAGGCTCGAGGATAGCACCTGGAGGTTTGAACTGGAATCAGATCCCTATAGAGCCAGGCACTGTTCAAGCACACAATAAAATATAGTCTTCCTGACACACGCTGCTTGAAGTCTAAATACAAGTGCCTTATTCAATTGTATCCTTCTACTAAGAAAAACAGTAAAATTAATGGTGGAATAACAACGATATATACAGAAATGGATTTAAGTGCAGATTAATTTTCTGACCCAATAAAATCTTCCCTATCTAGAGGTTCTTAAAATATTATCACATCCTACAGAAGGCTTGCACATGCTGACACCAAATTGTGGGAAAAGACATCGCTCTTATTATAAAATACAAAAAGTTGGCTCTTCATAACACTTTTACAAAGAAGTAATAATGTGCATTTTATGAGAAGCAATGTAAATTATACCTGCAACCCATTAAGGTCCCTTTTGTTAAGAAGCCCTGAAGTGCTGATATAGTCCTGGTATCAGCAAATCTGCCATTTTATTGCAGTTATTCATTGCCCACAGCAATTCAACAGAAAATTAATTAGCATCACCCCACCATAAATCTCATCAGTATTAACTAAAATGCCAGTTCTGTAATCACTTTTCATTACAGCCAAAAATACTAATTAAAATTGATTTTTGCTTTTGCTTCAGTAAACTGCTGCCAGTGTAAGGATCTCAGCAGTAATGCTGGATGAAGGGAGACCTTTACTTAAGTGGATTTTATATATTGTCTTCTCCCCTTTATAAAGATAACAATGTGTGGAAGGATAAGGGCTTTGAAAGCAGAAGCTGACAGGTTCCATGAAGAAGGGGAAAAATGTGAAATCACTAGGGAATGTAACCTTATTAAAACTGTAATATCCTATATTTTCAACCTGGACTATGTCTGTCTTTCAGGCAAGTGCCTATTAATACACCTCAATCAATAAGCTATGGAGGATTCTTTTGATGAATAATTCTGACCGTTTTAGTCATACTGAATAGAGATACGTCAAATATTTTTGTCTCAGTAACTAATTGATGGCAAATAGAGCAGATGCATGATAAGACTATATCTCCAATTTACAGCACGCTTATAAGACGACTTGTCTTTTTTTTTTTTTTTTTTATTACAAGTATTGGAAATTTAGAAAATGCACTGGATTGGAATCGAAGCCACCTCTCCTGCTTCTCTAATGCACCTTCTGGGGGTTTTTCTGTATGCCTGGAAAGTAACATACTGCAATCTGATTCAGATTATTTGGCTATCGCTTGTCCCTGCATACTTCAGGAGTTGTGGAAAAACAAAAACAATGTCTGTTTGAATGATGAATTGCATTGTTCAGCACCGTTCTCAGTGAGGGAACTGCCTCAGTAACACAAAATGAGGCAAAAGTCTTGGGAGCAAAAAAAAAGAAAAATCAATTAGTCCTGTAGTTGCAATACAGATCATGCTGCTTAGATTCAGTCATGGGCAATCTCAGTGCTGAAGTTTACTCACCTTTTTAGAGCTGAATTTGCAAGAATATAACTTATCTAGAGTGTAGAGTATGTGCCTGTGTGTGAGAGTGACAGCCTGTTCTTAATGGTAAATTAAAAACAAACGCCACTGTTGAGTGTCACTTTAACACCCAGGTGTTAAGCACCACGGGAACCTTTTCATGGGCAGGTTTATGCCACTTACATAGTAGAGTACGGGACAGTAGCAGCAGACTGTCTATCCTGTAGTAAACATACACCTCAGCACTGGGTTTTACTGATGCTCCCTGGTACCAAAAAGTTGCTGAGTTATGGGAATTACGTATTTCTGTCAATTGAGGAATGTGATAAAGTTGGGTTACAAGAACTAGAAAGAGAAGGGTATATGCATAGCCATGATTTTGTCATATGAAAGAGGAACACATATTTAATTTTCTGGTAAACCTGTTTCTGCAGCAAACAGACCTGCTTTTCCATCCTCCTGCCCCCCTGGACTTGATCACTTTTTACTTTTCCTTCCAGTTCACCACTCTCCTGATTCTGTCCCTCACCTAACTGTGTTTCAAAGCAATTTGGCTTCCCTTTCCAACCCCAAATACTAATTTTGCTCACTGTAGCCTCAGCCTCCCTGCCCAGCTCATGGACCAAACCCAAACCTCAGGCAGGCTCAGCTCAGCCACTTCAGCCTACGCTCCTTTCTCAACTATGTCTTAGCACATTCTTGCTTATCTCACTCGGGTTTTTTTAGCTCCTCATGTAACGTCCCTCCTGGATCCTCCTGCTACTGCCAAGCTCCCAGCAGAACTGGTCCTATTCCCCTTTCTCCCTCATCCCTACCCAAAAACTCACTCTCTGGCCAGTTTCTCATCCTTGGTCATGTCTCCTTCTTCTCCAGGCTAACTCCTTCTTCCCCAGGACAAATCATTCTTAATGGGAGCTCCTTTTGCTGGAATTGTTTTGTCCGTTCCTGCTCGGGTACTTCCCTCTGCAGGCAGGCAGACCTGATCCTTCACAAGTTTTCATCTCAGGTACTGCTGTTGTAATATTCACTATCTCCCTGGGATGCTACACAGAAGAAACTGTACTTCAGGCTTTAGTTGTTCACAAATCCATCACCTACTGTTACAGAAGTAAAATTTTTCCCTCTTTAACTGTTTTGTTTGGAGCTGGTTACCATGGACATACTGCAAATGCTTTTTTTTTTCCTGGCTCAAAAAAGCTGAAGAGATGTTGCCTGAAAATAACTTGTTTTCATTAGAAATACAGAAATGTAAAAGGCATTGTCACTATTTTGGATGTCAAAACAAGGATATGTAAAAATTAGTATTATAATGAAAGATTAAATATAGTGGGTGTTATAACAACTGTATACAGTTCTTCTTTGCATAACTCACCTTTATCAGTGCCTGTAATATTCTTGATCTGTTGATTCTGTTGAAGTTTTAGTAATGCAGATATGCTAAATGTATAATCATAGCCTAGAATCAAACACAAGAAGTGTCAATGCCAAGGATTTAATTATAAAATACATCAAATATACAACTACTTTAATTTTTTTTCTGAAATGGATTATGATAAATTAAATGCTTAGAATAATAATAGGAAAAATCTGCAGTGCATTAGACAAGCAGGAGAGATTGCTTCAATTCCAATCCAGTGCATTTTCTAAATTTCCAATACTTGTAATGAAAAAAAAAAAAAAGGCATTTTTTCTTATAGCCATGCCATAAATTGGGGATATAATCTCATCATGCATCTGTTCCATTTGCCATCAATTAGTTTGATGAAAACAGGGTAAAGCTGTGGAGTGATCAGCAACAGAGATTAAATACACTTCAGTCTTGCTTACACATCTTGCCTTATCCATTCAACTGGAGATGGAGCTCCTCTATCTTTTGTTATAGTTCTGATAAAATTTTAATGCTTCTCATCTCAATTTTCAAAAATTTCTTATACTGCATTTTTTCCCATGAAATATTTCCTTTCAATATGTGTAGAGAGAACTAAAAAAATGTACTAGGACTGATCAAGAATCTTTTTGAATGGGGAATCTTTTCTCAAGAGCATTATGTGAAACTAGGAATAGTAAAGCAATTGTTGCATCATTTCAGTCCCGTTTCTGATGTGGAGTTATAAAGCTAGGCAGCGAATTCAGTCACTCTTTACAAACGTTTCTGGAACTTGAAACGTCTAAATACTTTGTAGGTTATAAGGAACTATTACAAAGGAAGCATTATATATCTGGAAATGATCTTGTGCTTAGAAATTACTGTAAAAAGTAAGATTACGGGGAAAAAAAATAAAATTCTTTTCAAAAAATTAGAATTTAAAAACTGTAATTATTTAAGAACACGGTCATCATATCAAAGCATAGTTTTCCATATATGATATTCTTTTAATGTTTAGAATATTTTACTGAAATAACTAATATTTTTTCATACCACCGTAAACTCAACTTTGTATTGTCATTAAAATACCTCCAGAAAATTAATAGTGCAACTTCTCAGATTGTATTGACGCACTACAGCAAAGAAAAAAAAAAAAAGGAATAAAAAAATTTTCAATATTGTAAGAAACATCAATTCCTGTGTTCAGCCAAATTGAAAGTTTTACTGAATGGAAATTTTGTAGTGATTTTAAGAATTATTTGAAGACTTTCCCATAGTTCAAGTGAAGGCATATCCAAGGCAAATATCTTGGTAATGAGGTCTAATTAAAGAAAAAAAAAAAGTATAATTGCAACAAATTTCAGGGTTTCTTCTTTTTATGTGAGGCTCCAACTGTGCTTCAGCAGTTATCAAATATGGCATTTTGATTTCATGAATCATGTGCCTCTTCTGAAAGAGATTCATTTAAATAGTTACTTACATCACCAAAAAATAAACCAGTCTTTTCTTTACTTTTCTTTAACCTAAAATTGTAGTTTGAGGCTATAGTTATACAATTAAATATTAATGCCCTCCAATTTAAATGTATAAATCTTCACCTTCTAAATTCCATAATACCATACTGCTGTTTCAAGCTGTAGTTGCCCCTATTCAAGCATTTTTAATTGGCCCTGCACTTTAATACATCCTTAATACAGTAATGATCATTTCTATTATATATAGGTTCGTGGACTGCAATTGTCGCTCAGAGCTGGGAAATGCCCTCCTGAACGAGTTCAACCATTTCACAAAACCTCTTAGTATGAAAACAATACCAATCCACTGCCAAGACCTTAAGTACCTGCTATTAGCTCCTCGTCAGATTTGAAGGCACCCGTTATTTTGCACAAAAAAATGCTTTCCTAAAAAGAAATGGGCCAAATTCACCTCAGATGTCAGTTCATAGGCTTCATCAAGGGTTCATTTAACCAGTGTGCCAAAAAAATTAATAGCTTTTCCAGTTCAGCCAACATTTTGTACTTCATTTCAAATACTCTGCAGTTATTTGCTAGCACTTCTTTTAAAAAGAAGGAATGAGACACTGTGATAGAAGTTAATGTCTGTCTAGAAACTTGGTTAAATATCCACTGGGAATTTAAAAATTGGTGAACTATCAAAACCACAACATACTTCCTTATGTCTGTAAACATTTGCATTACTGCATTCAATGATGGAATTGTCTCTTTTCAGTCTCTCCTGTTCTCCAAAGGAAGGAAGCTGCATAAAGTGGAAGTCAAGGAACTGCCCATTGCTGAAGATGAGGGTGCTTATGGTCCTGAAGAAGTTCAGTCCACAGACCTGAGTGGGCCCTCCAGAAGACTTTTGCATCCTGAAAAGGTGGATTCTCACTCTTTTTGTAGAACATGCTCTCGTGACAGGAACCTGCCAAGTCACAGACTGATCCTTCAGTTTTGGCGGGTCTTGCATGTTGTATTTGTGGGAAGCACCACAAGGTGTTGAAAAGAAACACTAAAACATTCCAGATCGGTCGCACTTTCATGCAGTATTGAAGACTTCTTGTGTATATATCTTTCATAGCTCTAGACCACCAAAAAAAAAAATATGAGTCTAGATAAACCCTTTCGGAATGGAACTGAAATTCTGAAACCATTAAAGACTAGAGAAAGCGTTACTCATAGATAGTGCTATGGAGACCTTGGTACCAACTGTGAAAATGAAGAAATTTCAACATTGTTTAAAATCCTGCTGAGTTCTTCTCTTGGCTCAGCCAACTTCACCTCAATCATGCACGGACTTCAGTTCATCCATGGACAGTTCTTATCCAAACACTGAAGAAAAACTCTTTCTGAGACTCAGCTAGTAAAAGGTCAGTAGTGTGGACTTAGTTTCCCTTCACTACTTCTTAAATGTTACATTCCCAATAGGTTTTCCTCCATTTTGTGCGGTAGTCAGGGGCCCTGCCACTCCTCTCAGGTGAAATGGCATTATCTAATGGCCATCAGAAAGAAATCTATCAAGAAATCAAGAATGATGAGAGGAAATGTCTGCCCTCTGTCCACTGACAGCTGAGGTCATCTATCACTGCCAGTAAAGCATTTTTGTTTTTGTATCCTGGCCCAAATCCAGACTGTGCCAGGTCTAGGAGATTAGTTTTGATTAGATGATGTTATAGCTGGCCTTTGGTTAGCTTCCCTTCTTGCTTATCCTTAGCAATCAAAAATCAGAAACCAGGTCACAAAAACATAAGATTGGCTTTTAAAAAAATATGATTTTTTAAAAGGTTCACTGTGGAATGTCTTTATTTGTCTACTGCTACTTACAGTTTTGAGGTTCACTTCAGTCAAGCTGTCCTTGATAATCATTAAGGTTGGAAACTTACATTTAAAAAGAAAAAAAAAAGAAAATGGAAAACTCATCTAGTCACATGACTTCAGAATCTCTTCTGTAAGAAAATTAACTGTAATTAGACTCGGGAAAAATCCTTCAACATTGGTCTCATGGGATGTATCATATATTGCTCTAGCCTCTGAAATCCTGCTTTTGGAATTGCTTGCAAACCGAAGCTTTGATATATTTGAGGGAAGGTTATTGTAGCATTTCTGGAAAAAAAAGGAAAAAAAATATAATAAAAATGAATTTATTGCTATCAGATATCCAAATCAAATAAACTGGAGAAATCCACAAAATAATGGGTGTCTTGTTCCTCTCATGGAAGTACATCCTTTTATAAATGTACTTTGACATTAATCAACTTTGTCATTTCTACCTTTTACATAATCTTTATGACTCAAATCTTAAGATTAGACTGGAACTAAAATACAAAAAACTTTAAAGGGTGAATGTTTGAACAAACAGATAAGTCTTCTGGAACTAAAGCTCTTCAGTGAAATACAAGCATATTCCATTTAGCTATGAAAGCATTCAGCACATTACTTCTTTATTCACATAAACTGCGGCTGTGTATGTCTCGGTGCTTTTTTCCTTAACATTTCCCACTCTTGCTGTCTAAAAGACTTGTGGGTGGGTCAACAAAGATGAGAAGATTAATATATGTCAATAGCCTGTGAGCAATAATATACATCAATAGGCACCATTTCACCTCACTTAATGTACAATTAGACAACAGTTAAAATAGTAATGATTTTCAAGAGATGGCCAACATTAGTATTTTTGTCGTTATTAGAAAGGTTAAGGTGTTTAAGAGAAAATCCACCCTAGACAGAACCACAGCGTGCAGTTGCAGTGCCTGCGTACCTGGCCAAGGCCACGTGTACATCCTGGGAGTGACGAAGGATGGGAAGCCGTAGGCTGTGGTTCTCCCAAAGCACGTGAGTAACAGGATTTTCTGCCACCACCTTCTGCGACTAGCAGAATACAGCTTGATGTTGCAGCGAGGTGAAATGGAAACAGCTAGGGCTGTGAACCTGCGTCCTGTGGCAGTCAGTTGGTCAGACCGTGGGTGTTTCACAGTGTCACTTTTGTTTCAAATAAGAGCATAGAAAACCTCTTCAAGTGACTGTCAGTTGACAAGAACCGGTACGAAGAGATTATAAATAGATCATAATGGTAAGAAATCTCTATGGGGAAATGCAAGGTGGGAAAACATTGCTGTAAAGGACATTTCTCCACATGATCTTTGGTTTAAAAACACACACAAGAATGAGAGGATTTTACACTTTAAAAGTAAGCATTCAGACAGTACATTTTTACATTTCGAATTATGTTATGGTTTGAATTGTAAGAGTTGTGTTAGCAAGGTATACCATCAAGCTGATGTGGAGGGGGACGAAGCTGAGTACCACTCAGCAGGGAACCAGCTGGATGCTTCTCCCTGCCCCGCTCCAGCCGCAGCAATAAGGGATGCCATGGAGTCAGGTCACTGAAGACTTCAAGGAGTACATGGCTTTAGGAGGGGGATGCAAAGGGCACACAAATCTCCCTCTCTGGGTGTTAACAGACGGTCTAAGTGTGCCTTGGTCTGTCAACGTGCAGGTGAATCTACAAGCTGATTTGCTTGGGTTTGCCTCACTCTCATGCCCCGTTGTCTGCCAGAAACATTAGAGCAATTTTTTCTTTCCAATTAAGCAACTCCAGATACCTTTGAGCTTCAAATGCATGATTAAATTATTAAGGTCATAAAATACTGCAGTTTCAAAGAGGCTTGCTCAGATTATTCTTGCTGCAAACACAAGGTGTTGGCTGCTCAGGAGAAGATTCACTCACCAGAATAATAGGTCCCTTTGTCCCAACCAGTGTAGAGGTGAAGGAATCTATCCATGTAAGAATTGATGCCATGAAATCCAGAGGCTGGAGCGAAAAGAGTGACTACACCATACAGTGAAGAAAAAGGAGAAGATATGTGTCAGCAGCCATTCAAGCTGGTGCGATAGCACTTTTATAGATACTAATAATTAACCATTTCTTAAGTTTTGTAAAAAAATACAAAACTAAATTAAAATACTCAGAGAAAATATGCTGAGTCAAACAGCTATGGGGTTTTACCCTCAAAAGACACATTTTCCAAAGGATGATTAACAAATCTTGGTAAAACCCCATTTTCCAAAATGAAAATATTATTTCAAAAAATGTCGACTGGCTGTTTCACCCAAATGTCACAAGTCAGCAACTAATGTCTTTCACAGAAATTCAATCACAATCCTGTCTGTACTGGTGAAGATACAGATATTTTCATTTTGTTCCAGTGACAAAACTATCACCTTCTGCATCATGCTGCTGGACTACATGTTTGACAGCAGAATGCTGTACAAATCTAACCTCTCAAATCATGCTTGACACCACAGACTACAGGAGAACATAGCAGGTCTTTCCAACTTCATAGGTATAGCAAATCTTGGCTTGTGCATGGACAATATCTGTTGAAAATTATCTGAGTTTCCGTGTAGTCTGGGCTCAGGAATTCTCTGGAAAGGTAGAAGGATTTTTCTTTTTTTAAGTTTTGTTTTTTATTTAAAGGAAATGTATGAAAACTTGCAGCATGCTACAATAATTGTGAAGGTTTGGGACAGAAAACAGGTGTCTGAAAGTCAGTGAAGACTACATATGTGTACTGGTGGTTAATTGGCACTATTTCTCTCTCTCACCTTGTCTCTGTAATGCCTCCCTTTACAGCCATTGTGGTCAATCAGCAAACCATCCTCAAGAGAGTATCAGTACCTGAGGAGAAAACAGTGGGTCAAACATGTGGTTTCAGCCTTAATTCCACGTTTCCTGACTCTGGTGAACTGTAGCAAATCATACCCTTAACCTAATTTCAGCACATTTTGTGCACAGGAATATACTTTCACATTCCCCCATTCAAATTCACATTTCCCCTGTACTTGGCACTGGTGAGGCCGCACCTTGAGTGCTGTGTCCAGTTCTGGGCCCCTCACGACAAGAAAGACCTTGAGGTGCTGGAGCGAGTCCAGAGAAGGGCAACGAAGGTGGTGAAGGGTCTGGAGCACAAGTCTGATGGGGAGCGGCTGAGGGAGCTGGGGGGGTTTGGTCTGGAGAAGAGGAGGCTGAGGGGAGACCTGATCGCTCTCTACAGCGACCTGAAAGGAGGGGGTAGCCAGGTGGGGGTCGGTCTCTTCTCCCAAGTAACAAGGGATAGGATGAGAGGAAATGGCCTCAGGTTGTGCCAGGGGGGGTTTATATTGGATATTGGGAAGAATTTCTTCCCCAAAAGGGTTGTCAGGCACTAGTATAGGCTGCCCAGGGAAGTGGTGGAGTCCCCATCCCTGGAGGTATTTAAAAGACGTGTAGATGTGGTGCTTAGGGATGTGGTTTAGTGGTGGTCTTGGCCATGCTAGGTTAACGGTTGGACTCGTTGACCTTACAGGTCTTTTCCAACCTGAATGATTCTATGATTCCATGATTCTTCTTGGCAGTTGAGAATGAAATAGTAGAATAAAAGTGCTTTAAATGATCATGAATGGTGAATAAATGGGGCTGGCACACACATACAAAGATTTTTCTTCTCACTCCAATGATCTCATAACGTTAACATGACTGTGCATTATGAACACTGCGTAGGTGAATCATTTTGATTCTGAGGCTGTGCCACATCTGTGATGTGGCTCATCAGCGTTTAGATCCTGGAAACTCTGAGACTGCTTAACAGCTTCCTGCAGAGCCCAGTGTCCTGGTAAAAGACAAACCTTGGTGAACTTCACATTTTCTTGTTACCTCTGAGTTTCATAAGAAAAGAGGTAGTCTGTGCAATTTAATATCATCACTGTGCTTTTCTTAAGTCGGTTTGGCAGAGATTCATCTCACTAACTTTAGACATCTAAAGGTGCACTGAAAATGAGAGAACACTAGATGTCTAGGCTCCCTTGAGAGCCTGTGGAAAGTCAGGAACCTCTCAGCAGCACTTCGTCACATCTGTATCACATACTCACCTTGGCAAGGGATGAATCGCCTGCTGGTGGTGCATGTACCTCTTGACAATGATTCATTTTAGCCCTGAATAGGCTGAAAAACTATCTTCAACCAGATGTTTAACTTTTGGACAAGCTAAAGGAAATTTCATGAATCCCATCTGAAAGCCCTAAGCAGTCTTTGTTGTTTACTTTGCTGTATTTCAAGTCAGAGGAGAAAGAGAGTTTCTTCAGTAAGACCCAGTTTGGCCGTTGTCCCTGGTGACTTCATTTGATGTGCATGTTATATATTTACCCACTTATATGAATGGTACCGGTACAAGGAAGATGATCCAGGGGCCCAGAGGACATATATATCACATCTTTATGTTGAAAGCAATCTGAGAGAGGGCCTCTCAGCTGCCTGTGATGGTAGTCCCATTCAGCTGAATGCTGTATGCCATACGATCCTATAAATGTAGCTGAAATATGTTATGATTGTCAAATTAGCTTAGAACTATTTTTTTTCTTTTGCCTTATTTGATGGCTTTGATGTCAGTTCCACTGCCTTATAACATCAGACCAAAAATTTTCTTATACGTAAATGTAGAATTTGGGGTAGATATATTAGATACATGTAGTAATAGCAGGTATCACCAAAAAGGTACATATAACTCCATTATACCCAAAAGACAAGGAACTAAATTTACAGACAATAAAACTTGAAGAAAGCTGTGTAGCAGTAATTCCCCTTTTCTCTTAATCTTAAATTAATAATCATAGAGGTAAAGTAAAACACAGAGCAAACGAGCACCTGAGAGACATATAAAAACAAGAGCCTCTTACTGAAAGGATCTGTTGTTAAAGGAACCTGAGAGTTGAACATGAGACTCAAGACTTCCCATTTAATTTATAAAACATGCAAACACAAATACAGACATTTTTTCACTCATATGTAATACAAAAGAAATGCAAGAAACATAACCATTATAGACGGTTCATGGTAAAAATCTTACTGAACCAAGTAGAGAATTCCCATTATTTGAATGGGACAAGAACATGTTTGCAGTGTGTTTCTTGTGTGCCTGAATTCCATCTCATACTACTTCTGGTTTTAGTGGCCTTATGCTCAATGAAGTTCAGTGACTAAATCTTTACAAAGTCAGAAACTTTCAGAGACCCAGCCTAGTTGGTCTTGTTTGAAAACTGAGCTCTCGGCCTCTTAGAGCAAGACACCTAACAGAAATAAAACACCTTCACTGTAACTGAGCAATACTATTAGGAAATAAAATTGAATCTTAGTGAGTTGTGAGGGCTGTTTGAAGAGATTTTTTTCACGAAATGATGAAGAACAAGACCTTCTTGTCTATAATCAATACAATTGTCCTACTAAATTAATTTTTACTTCTCCATTAAAATTAATAGATTAGCAGAGGTACAAGGGCAGGGTTAGAGCCAGTGACTATGATAAGTCAAAGCAAATAGAATTTGTCCTTTTTAGCATTACTATAAGAGCAGAAACACGCAGTGTTGTTCATGATCAAACGTTTCTTCCATTCGCTCATTGCTTGAAGAGATGTGGACACCACGCAGTGCCTTCCAGGTCCAGTTTCTGCAAGTTCCAAACACTTCTGTATGTCATGAGCCATGCTAAAGCACATGTAAACAAAAGAATGTGCTCAGAAAATTTAGGCTGCCCTAGGCCATCCTCCTTTTTGGACGCTTTGGCATACTCTTCACCCAGGGTAAAGCTGAGAAGTGGCTGAGTGCTCAGCCTGTAAGAGCCTTCAACCCCGCAGTCAGGCAGCCTCGCACATCCCCCGGCAGGTTTGTCTCGCTGGCGACTGGTTCTTTCCCAGATCAGCTATCATATTGTCTAGGATGCTTGCTCTGAATCACCAAGTTTCTCTATCAAATGCCCTTTTGGGATTTCACTTGATGTGAGATGAGAAGACAATATAGAAGGTAAAAGGCTGTGTATCCAAAATGCAGTTGGCAGTTTGGTCGTGTTATATACAGAGTTCATACTTTCGCATGGAGTTCATAAACTCTGTAGGTGGATTGCCTCAAATCATCAGAGGCAGATTTGCTAAAAATAATGAATGGTGCTTAGATAGCAAGATACTATGTTCTCTTACAGGTAAGAGCTTTTCTTACTGTGGCTGTTGGGGGAGAAAGGGTTTTTCATTTTGATTTTGTCTTGCGGGCAGTAAGTCTCCTCAGCATCAAGAAATTCTGCATATATCTGGGCCTGGTACCAACAGCAAACGAATTCAGTCTCAGTGCGGAGCCAGTGAAAGGCTACTTAAGCCTTCAGAATAGAAGATCTTAAATGCTTCGCAGATAAGCTTTTAAGTGCTTTGCAGATAAAATCAAGAGGTGAGGATAAAAATAAAATAAAAGGAATTAGGAATGGCATGTATTTAAAAGTCTTAACTCCTCTTGTCTCTATAACTACAATGAGTTAACAGGTTGATTACTTTCAAGGGAGTTAAAATTAGATTGTGATGACAATTTGATACATTCACCACTAATGTGGACCATTTCTTCCATGCTTTATGAACACCCTTTTTAGGCTTCTTTTCTCTTCCTCTCTGCAATGAGGATTACTGCAGACATTTCTGTTCGCTCTTAAAAGTGTTCAGAAAAATTGGTTCTTGCAATTTGCACACTTTTTTTTGTCACTTTTATTCCTGTAAAATTGAAGTGAGATGGCTGAGACAGAGCAAGGTAGTTTCATGTAATCATCACCCTGAAAATCATTCGGATCGTCCTCGCTAATCTTTTTTTTTACCCAGCATTATTTTGTTTCAAGCATACCTCTTTCATAACACTTTCTCAAATTGCTCCCTTACCCCTTCTCCCAAGAAAAGCAGCAGTATCACAGTTCTCCGGTTTCTAATAAATTGTCACCAATCAGACTGAGTATCAAAGTGATGGTTCCTGTCATGCGCATATGCACGTGCCCAACAGCCAAATGGCAAGAAAAGTAAATTAGGATGGGGGTTTCAAGGACCTGCTCTGCATCAGGCAATGTGAGGATTCAGAGACTCAAGACTAGAAGAGACATTTGCATTACCAAATCCACCCCCACAGATATTCAGCCTACAAGAGCACCTACTGCGTGCATACCTCAAATCATATTTTGCAGCATCCTGGAGGACGTAACTAAAACATAATAGAACAAAACAGCAAAATTCATGAACAATCGGATGCACAGGAGGAGATCTGAAGATATCCAAGATAGCACTTACACGTCTGCGAAAGCACAGCATTTCTTAAAGTCATCTGGCCTCCTTCACCTAGCAAATGAGACACACCAGAGACTTATTTTGAGCTAATCAGGCCCTCAGGCTATGTCTGTACTAGTAAATAAAGGCACAGGCTCAGGTTGAAGCTCTGGCCTGTGATTATCCAGACTGCTTACGCCTTGTGTGCTCCCCAGCACAGCTTTCGCCTCCATCAGGTAATGTGCTCCCAGACAGCGGGGAGTGTGTTTGAGGACACAGGCACTCCAGCACAGCTTTTGCCTCCATCAGGTAATGCGCTCCCAGATAGCGGGGAGTGTGTTTGAGGACACAGGCACAGTAAGGGCTATTTCCAATATAAAGTACAGAGAGGGTCTACCTGATTTGGATCCCTCCATCCACTGCAATCCTCCAACGTTATCCCATTAGGCTTTGTGCCTTTTACGTGCCCTTATGTTCTATCCCAGGGCAGACAATAAATTTTACTAGCATCATGCAACACCACGGCCCTCATAATTATTCCAGGTACTTCAGACTGAAAACCTGCATTATTCTTTTGTCTTAGAACCACGTGGTTCTAAAGTGTGGATGCAGCCAGGCCATGCCACTGGTGTAAGAGCTGGAGAATGGTCTCTGGCCTGTTTTGTTTAGCAATACGTACAGGTTAATGCAGTTATTTCATTATGTGTATTCCATAATGTGCATTTCAGTCAATTACAAGTAGTGTTGGCTTCTTGTTCAGCTGGTTTGTGAGCATACCTTCTTCAGAACCCAGATTTTTCCCCTGTGTTGTTTGAGAATCCCAGGCCTTGACCTTGTAGCTGAGGAAAGCATGAAGCGACCGCACAGTAAAAATTCAGTTGTCGCAAAGCATATTGCTACAACACCTACCTTTGATCATCTACTTGGCAAGTTCAGAGCACATTCCTGCGAGCAAGACTTCAATATTAGGGATGCATGATCAGTATATTGCATAAGTATTAGCATCAGTGGTTTCTAGGCTAGTACTTTGGATGTAGTCGAGGGGTCTGCTTTAGAAAAACTGTCAAATTCTTATGCCCATTCATTAGGAAGTTATACAGTGACTTCAACATAAGACCTCTGAGTTAAATCCCCTTAGTTTCATCTTAAATTTATGTAAATACCAAGCTGACGTTCCCATCTTTAATATTTATACTATTATTCACTCTTTCATTGTTAACCTAATTGAAGAGTGTAAGACCCAAAAAAAGATTGCAGTGCTCACTCAAATATTTACACTAGTAACACAAGAGTCTTCTTACAGAAAAAGATCTATCAGCCACCGACTTTTTAAATGTCATGTGTCTAAAAGTGGATTATGGCTCTCTGCCCCCTCTGAAACAGGGTCCTAGCGAGGTTCTCCCTGCAGCTCCACATCGGCCAGTGTTCCAGCCCACCACACCATTTGTATTACATGGAAATATATTTAAGATATCTTTTCAGGGACTCTTTCTTTCACTGGTCAGGTAAAGCTATAAAGGCAACTAAATGGCTTTATTCAACACATGCTTCAGCTGAAAACCAGAAGACATCACATTACCTGTCGTTTGTGCTTACATGAAACTATTAATGGAAAACCTGGAATCCAAGAACATTGCTGCTCATTTTGTGCCATATAAATGGCAAACCCTTAATAGGTTCCTAAGCATTATCTCAGATCTTAATTTTTATTGTAGGGAATTGGTAAGCCATGACTATAATTTCAAATCCAGGCTCAATAAAATATTGTATTGTAACAGTCTGCATAACCAGAGTGGCAGGGAGGAAGTAAAGAATAAAACTAATATCAGTAAGTTTCTTATATTAAATCTCATCTTATGCCTTCCAGATGGGAGCAGGACCATAATTCCCACCTGGTTATAATTTTTACCTATTCAGTATAACTGAAAAGAGTATGAAAATAATGTGTAATTCTCCAGGCACATGTGCTGAAATGAAACTGTTAGATAATTCTTACTCCTTAGCAAGAAAATGCCTCCTTTTCTGATAGCCACTCCAACTGAAATATTTTTAGGCTCGATGTCCAAGGAGACCGGTGAGGAGTGGCGTTCCTCAGGGGGTGGTATTGGGACCAGCACTGTTCAACATGTTTGTCAGCAACATGGACAGTGGGATGGAGTGCACCCTCAGCAAGTCTGGTGACAACGCCAAGCTGTGTGGTGAGGTCGACACGCTGGAGGGAAGGGATGCCATCCAGAGGGACCTGGACAGGCTGGAGAGGTGGGCTTGTGAGAACCTCATGAAGTTCAACAAGGCCAAGGTCAAGGTCCTGCCCATGGGTCGGGGCAATCCCAAGCACAAACACAGGCTGGGTGGAGAATGGATTGAGAGCAGCCCTGAGGAGAAGGACTTGGGGGTGCTGGTTGATGAGAAGCTCAACATGACCCAGCAAGGTGTGCTGACAACCCATAAAGCCAACCATACCCTGGGCTGCATCCCAAGCAGGGTGACCAGCAGGTCGAGGGAGGGGATTCTGCCCCTCTGCTCCGCTCTGCTGAGACCCCCCCTACAGTACTGCCTTCAGCTCTGGTGCCCTCAGCACAAGAAGGACATGGACTTGTTGGAGTGAGTCCAGAGGAGGCCATGAAGATGATGAGCGGGCTGGAGCACCTCTGCTGTGAGGACAGGCTGAGAGAGTTGGGGTTGTTCAGCTTGGAGAAGAGGAGGCTCCAGGGAGACCTTAGAGCAGCCTTCCAGTACCTAGAGGGGCCGACAAGAAAGCTAGGGAGGGACTTTTTACAAGGGTCTGTGGTGATAGGACAAGGGGCAATGGCTTTAAACTGGAAGAGGGAAGATTTAGATGAGATATTAGGAGGGAGTTCTTCACCGTGAGGGTAGTGAGGCAGTGGTACAGGTTGTCCAGAGAAGCTGTGGCTGCCCCATCCCTGGAAGTGTTAAGGCCAGGTTGGATGGGGCTGTGAGCAACCTGGTCTGGTGGGAGGTGTCCCTGCCCATGGCATGCGGGTGTGAACTAGACGATCTTTAAGATCTCTTCCAACCAAACCATTCTACGATTATATGATGATACTATGAGACCAATCGATCTATCTGTCTGTCTATATATCTATCTACCCCCTTGTGGAACCAAGAATTAAAGTGGGCTGAAAAATTACCTTTTATATTGTAACCATAAATAGAAGATCAGCATTGTTCTTGTAGAATATTTGGAGCACTGTGGACTGTACTTCTCAAGAGTCAGATAATTTATAACTTGAACACCTCTCTCACGGAAATCTGCTGCAGTCAATTTACGTGCAATTTAAAGTGAATAGTATATACAGTTAGTAAAGATTGCCAAAGGTTTGGATTAATTATCTTAATTCTGACTTTTCTACTCTTTAGTTTTAAAAAAAAAAAAAAACTCAGATCTCAACAAGAGGTCAAAATTACTGTATAGAAGAGGATGACAGCTACCAAGCGTATTTAAAAGAAAGGATCACTTTGCTGTATTTTGAGGGGATGGAAGAAGAGAGCTGCCTAAGCCAAGGGTTCAGGACTGTGGACCACAACTGGAGGCATGACCGCCTGTTCATCCTGAGTTAGATGGCTATGTTGAAGAGAAGAGAAAATTTCACTTATTTGGGTGTCTGCATCCGAGGCAAGTTACTCTTGTAAGGCCTTTTAAAGATCAGTCAAATATTGTCTCACAACCATGGATTTTTTTTTGAGGACATCAGAAGTTAGATGTCTAACAGTGAGCATCACAACCCCGAAGTCTTTTTGTCGTACTTACTCTCTTTGATTATATTAACAATGAGTGAGTAAAATTGATCACCAAAAAAAGCATAATAAAAGGGAGTATGGGGAAAGCAATAAATGAAACAGATGGCTGTAATGTAAATCAAAGTGAGTGACTTAAAGTAAATAATAAAGGCAATAAAATCACCAGCGCAATTTTTCCATTAAAGTTATAATTAAAATAAAGGAATGGTTCATGATACTTAATCTTAAATGTAATTAACATTAGTTGGCAAGGGCTGGCTGAATGATTACTATTTATCAGTGTGCCTCTACTATAAAAAGGAAAGCGACAGAAAAATGAATCTTTGTGGGCCTGGCAGTCTGTTTTTGAGAATCAGTGTAGCTCCACTGGTGAGAATGGATTACGGTAGGATCCGTGCGGCTGGGGAGCAGCCTTGCTGGAAGAGACTTGGGGGTCCTGGTGAAGAAGCAGCTGAAGATGAGTCAGCAGTGCACTGCTGCAGCAATGAAGGCAAATCAGATCCTAGGCTGCATCCGCAGGGGCATGACTAGCAGAGATAGAGACGTGATCATCCCAATCTACTCAGAGTTTGTCAGGCCATGCCTGGAGCACTGTGTCCAGTTCTGGTCACCACAATTCAAAAAAGGCATGGATAGACTGGAAAGAGTCCAAAGGAGGGCCATGAAGATGATCAAAGTGTTGCCCCATGAGGGAAGACTGAAGGCATTAGGTCTTTTCACCCCAGAGAAGAGAAGGCTCGAGGGGTCCTCATCACAGAATTCCAGTACTTAAAGGGTGGCTACAAAGAAGATGGAGGCTCTCTTTTCACAAGGAGCCACATGGAGAGGACAAAGGGCTATAAGTAACAGATTGCACCAGGAGAGGTTTCATCTTGACATAAGAAAGAAAATTTTCTTACAGTGAGGACAGTCACTGGAACAACCTCCCCAGGGACATGGCAGGGTCCTCATCACTGGAGGTTTTCACGATGCAACTGGACCGGGTGCTAGGTAATCCCATCTAGGCTCCCTCCCCCATGAAAGGTTGGACCAGAGGATCTTTCAAGTTCTATTCCAACCTGGGCTGTTCTGTGATTCTATGATTCTGTTATTTGAAGGTCTAGCCCAAAATCTCAAAATGTTTTCTGATAAATCACGTATCTGAATTACACTGTGAAAATCATGCTGCAAAGCAATGATAAAAACAATCCTGCTGCAACAAAAGCATAGGACTCCACAATACTTGCCAAAAAAAATAGTAAATTTGAGGTGAAAATGTGAATTGCGTATAGGTACACTGGTCCTGAACAAAAAATAACATGCAGTAGATTACTCATCACGTCTCACAATGGCATTTTTGGGGGGGAGAATCATTTAAATAGCTGACAACTGAATCTTTTGAAATATCTGTGCACTGTTCTGAACGACAAGTGTTTTCTATAATCTAGCATGAGCAATATAAACATATTTAAAGGTATCACATAGTGTTCACTTGATTAATATTGAATATTAAAAGGATTTTCATTTTTAAAGTATCCTACTGTTTTTTTTACAATTCTGAGTAGGCTGAGGTCTCTTTGTTTATCTCACAGAAAAAGATTATCCTTTCCCTATTATCTACTAACTAAAAGTAGAAAGAATCCAAAGAAAACTGTGCTTTGGGGTAAAAGTGACCCTTTTTTGACCAAATCCTCCTTCCTTTCTCAAAGAATTTTGCTGATGCCAAGTCTGATGTGATGGTGTTTGTAGCACAAAGCTATTTTTAAAGCTAGAGGGAATCTGGAGAAACGATTTCATGCTATGGCTAAGAAAAGATTTGTCTTTTCTCATTCACATGACAAATGCCTAGCAGACGTGAGAGGATTTTTCCCTTAGATTATAAATGACGATGCTCCCTCATAACCCATAAAATAATAAGATGGCTGAATGAAACCCCCAATACATCTGCACAGTACATCACCCCCTTTCTAGTGCCCACATGTCAGGTAGGTGACTCACAGGCAATTAGCACCTCAGCACAGCACCCAGCCCCTGGCAGGTGGATGGGTAGGGGGGTGCCTCATGCTTCATTTGCAGTTCCTTTTGTCTTGCTGCTGAGTTACACCTCAGAAGTTGGCAAGCACAGGCCTAGCAGAATATTTTGGGGCCTTTCCCTCCCCTGAATCCCTTACACAGTTTATACGGTTGGACTTGATGATCTTTGAGGTCTCTTCCAACCATAATGATTCTATGCTTCTATGATTCTACACTGTTAATCAATAGACAGTGATTTTCAAGGACCCACCCACTATTTATTTTAGGATTGCTATCCATCTATATAAAGCACAAACATATAGCTCTATATGCAGTTTCTTAAAATTGCATTAACTCAGACATGAATTGGCTTTTAAGATATTACTTTTCTGATCATAAGGGAATAAGAATTTGGCAACAAGTACAGAAAATTAGACTTTGGTATTGAAAAAAGGAAAACAAAACAAAACAGAGAAAGGGTGAAAAAACTTGGAAGACTATATGGCAGTTCAATAACATTTGTTTTCCATGGTTGTCTCTGTCAAATACTGTTTCACACAACAAGACTCCTAATCGCAGTTCATTGTAATGTTAGCTTTGCCCCAGTGCCATCTATGAAATGTCTCTTCCTTACATATATTTCCTCCCATTCTCATTCTTGTGTTGTCTGCTCAACAAAGCACAAAAATTACTAATTTAAAAAGATCAGTTTTAAGGATGAACTATTCATATGCATAAGCACAAATAAATCTGGTTTGGAGAGCTGAGAACCAGGACACCTGTCCACTTAATAGTCAAATAATACATACAATGCCTATGTAGACACACAGTAAAACATAAGTTCTTGGTACAAGAATAAAACTTTAGTCATT
>NW_009608886.1:89025-93696 GCF_000690535.1 Cariama cristata
ATTAGAAACGTAGATCTCAAAGGTGTCTGTTACAACGTGCGATCAGTTCTCTAACCAAGGCTTTTGTAGATTCTTTGGTGATGATAAGCTCCCCTGTGTGGGGATGCAGTCAGTAAAGCAGCAGCCAGGAGAAAGTCTATGTTCAGGCTGTAGCTCAACAATACAATATCTCCCACTTAAAAATGCTTTATTCTGGATTAAAAACAGCTCAATAACATGATATGAAACTCTGATCCATTATAAACTCACTGTCATGATTCTAGTTTATTCAAAATATTTGTGTAAGTTCAGCATAGTACAAGGCTTCCTATGAGGTCAGGTATTGCCTGCCTGTTACACTACAAATTTACACCAAACCAGATACCATTTGTCCTCCCATATCTGTTGTAGACAACCTGTTACCTCCTCCTGCCTGTTGTGCCCCTTAAATCCTTTAGAATTTCTCCTGTTGCGGCTTGCGACCATCGCCTCTTCTTTCAACGTGCCCTTCTGAGATGACAGTGGCTCTATCTTCCCTTTACATGCTGAAGGAAAACGTCTGACAAAAGTAGGGAGCACAAAGCCTGGAGAAGGGCAGGGACATGGGCTGAGGAAGAAGGTCTTCTCCCTTTCAGCCCTGTCTCACCTGACTGATAGATTCCATTAGGTGATTTCCAGTTAACCACCTAGAAAGGCTGTTTTATAACAAAAGAAAGAGAACCACCCTGTAATGACTGAAGTCTTTAGCATAAGTGGGAGTTGAACTGTAAATTAACAAGGTTAAAATCCGAATCCTCAAACTTGGACTCGGGGATCTGTGTATATAAGGCAATGGAGAACAGAGACGAGGTCTCTGAGATGGCATCTACCTGCAATGGTACTTCCACAGAGCGTGCTCTGCACAAAACCAGCCAGATGTATCAGACTGGCTTGCCAGCTATTTAATTGCATCCATTAGGACAAGTAATAAGTCTAATGAACTCAGCTAGATTGTTTCCTCTTTCAAGGCTAGCTTGATCATTACCAGTTTGATGACCTGTGCACGGCTCTTAAATTCTGCGCAGATACACCTTAAAAGCTAGATCCTAAAGGCATTTAAGTACTTAACTCCTATTTGGTAATGTTGTGCAAGTGAAGCATCTAAAATTTTTTTAGTTAGATATGTTAATACTACTGAGAAGTTCACCTGAAGGGCTACAGTCAGGATCTGTAGCTGATGTCCAACATCAGAGACTGAGGTGGGGAGCAGCCGGGAACACTATTTGATAAACGAAAGCATGTGAAATGTACTTTCTGGAAAAAAAATCCTGAGCTTTTCCTGGTAAACATATTAAATGTGGCAACAACATGAAATACTGTCCAGTGTATGTGCACTAAAAAAAAAAAAAAAAAAAAAAAAAACATTTAAATGAATAGTTGATTAAATTTTCATGAACCATGATGTTTTTCAAGGGCCCAGCATTTTACTGCTGGAAATTACTAAAGCTCTAGCAAGGCTGACCTGGTAGTTCAAAGGGGAGGAAGTGAATGCGAACAGAGGACGGAAAAGCCCCACAGCCGCTCTCCATCTGGTCACTCCTGTCCAGGCAGAAGCAATCTCAGCACCCTGGGATATGACCCATACTCTAGGGAAGTCCTTCTTTTAACTGGCACAGGTATAACACCGTCCAGAAATGGCAGGCTGCCCCAGGCTGATTCCTACGGACTGTCTCACTTCTTCCGTAAGCTACAGCAACATCGTAAATTAGTTTATAAAACAGAACTGGGACCAGGAGTGCTGAATTTGCCCCAGTGGGTCAGATCTGACATCTGTCTGGTCAAGAATCCAATTCCTGACAGTCACCAGTATCAGGCATTTTGGAGGAAAGCAAGAATCACAAAGTAGGTCAGGACTTGTGACCTTATATACCTATCACCACCTTATATGTATATCATCATGGTTTCTGCTGATTCAACATTAGTTTAATTGCTGAAGTACAAGGTTTAACACGCTTTCAGATTTGTTATTCTTTTTAACTGTAGCAATATTAGAGACACGTGGGAAGAGTTTCCCCCAAAGGTGTCCTTTTAAAATCACCTAGAGAGCAGATTTTGCAGAAATATGTTGCCTTTACGTGTGAGAAACCCCATACCCAAACATGCCTGATTTATGAATGCAAATCGACCTAAACCGACCACATCCTTCGAGTCCATCACTAGCCAGGACTATAATACCCACACAGTGTACTGCCGATCTGCACACAAAATTTATATACACCCAGCAGAATTTAAAAAAAGGGGCGCTTGGCTCAGGTTTTCCAAATAGTGGGGAGCAGAAAGGAGCCTTTTTTCCTCTCCGGAGGTAGCTGGTGGTGCTGCAGCTGAATGTGCGGTCCTGCTGCCCTCCTGGGGACCCACCGCCGGGCATCGCGGCCGGACAACCTCGTACCGCAGACGGGACGGGTCCTCCGGCCTTCGCACCTCTAAAAAAGGATACGTGAAGGCAGATTTTCATATGGAAGTTTTCCATGTAGAATAAATCTCATCTTGGGAAGTGCACTCTGCCCTGCTGTGGCTGTCCTGTGCATAACAGCAGCATATTTATGCAATAAGTGGGTTCATTATTAAAAAAAAAAAAAAAAAAAAAAACCTCCAAAGTGTTTTAACAGTGTTCCTGTCTCAGAAGCATTCTAAATCCCTTGACATCATTGATAACAAAACCAAAGCTATGCATTTTGCTTTCACATCTCTGATTAACTGAACAGCATCCTTTAAATGATAGAATCACAGAATCCTAGAATCATTTAGGTTGGAAAAGACCCTTAAGATCATCAAGTCCAACTGTTAACCTAACACTGCCAAGTCCAGCGCTAAACCATGTGCCACATCTACATGAGTATAACATAAGCTGACATACAGTTTCCTCGGAAATACAGCAAGAAAATCTTGTTCTCGAGTTGTTTCTAGGCTAAAGGTATCTGGATAAGCAACAAGTTTCTTCCATGTTTATCTGGATTTTAAACTTCATGCAAATAAATCACTGTAGTACTATAGATGAACCAGATACAGGAGCTGCACATCTTTTTGAGAAAACCCCCTGGCATTTTACAGCTGATACCTTGAAGTGAAGCATTTGATAAAAGCTGAAGGACCAGAGTTAGTCAGTGCTTTCTTCAGCATTGCTTTTGTCCAACATAGAAGTGCATATCCAATTGTCTTCCTCTTCTTCACTTGTCAAAGGAGGGTTTAAGATCTCAAACGCTACAGAGTGATTTAAACAGTCCGCACTGGACCAGAAGTAAAGCTGTGGGGTTGCTGGTGGATTAGCCTACCACCTTGCTCTTATCAGGCACATGTCTGACAAAATGGATGCATTCCACATCTCTGCTTCTGTGTGTGAAACAACAGGGTTTCCTTAGTTCTCGAGCATACTGCAATATAAAGGATACTAGAGACTGTGAAACTCTCAGCGTAATTAAGTTCACTTACATAGATACTGACAGCGTAAATTTGCAAGAAACGCATTCTTTCTGTGTAAACTGTTAAAGCTGGGAGCGGGAATATGTGCTGCTAAACACACAGTGATACTGAGTATTACTGAGGAAGAAATAGTAAGTACTATTAATTTTCATTGGCCATTAATATACAATGTTAAGGTATTTCTCAAATTATTCGGTTGACTGAGTAAAGTGAATCCCTTTACATTAACTTAAATTAGCAGAAGCGAGTTGCTATAGTGCCAAAGAGCCACTTAAATACAATCTATTCTCTTATGGCAGTGAAATAAGTAACTAGTCCTTTTATCATACAATCAGCAGAGGGCAGAGCACGTCTTGCAAAGCACAGAGGAGGACTAACCCAGTCAACAACGTTGCTTGAATATTGCAGGATTCAGGAGTCATTATTGTGGATTTTAAGGTGTTTGGGGTTTTTTTTGCCTTTCAACATTGTCCTTTTATTAATAAAGCCACAATCTTATTATGGTCCAATACTGAATGAACACATCTTGTGTGTGCTTAAAAGGATCAAAATTCATTAAATGAAGGATGAAACTGTTGCTATTGATAGTACCAATGATTTAGTTGAAGAAAGATTGATCAGATTAGATGCTTAACAATGCATTAATTAAGCTTAAGTGACTGCCTTTGATTACAAAGTTAATTTTGATTGGGTTTTTTTCCTGATCAACTGGAACTAATTTATGGTTGTGTTGAATTATAGTTTTCAGAAAATACTCCAGCCCAGGCTGGAGCAGGTTTGGTGGGGGGCTTGTGACCCCATGGAAGGGACCCAGGCTGGAGCCGTCTGTGCCTGAAGGGCTGCACCCCGGGGAAGGGACCCACGCTGGAGCCCTGCGTGAAGAACAGCACCCCGTGGGAAGGACTCAGGTTGGAGAAGTTTGTGGAGGGCTGTCTGCCGTGGGAGGGACCCCAGGCTGGAGCAGGGGCAGAGGGTGAGGAGTCCTCCCCTGAGGAGGAAGGAGCGGCAGAGACAGCGGGTGATGGACTGACCCCAACCCCCATTCCCTGTCCTCAGAGAGAAGTCTAGGTGCAGCTGGATCCAGACTTATTCCCAGACTTGTTCAATGATTTATGTCTAAGGGAAGAGATACAAAGAAGAAGGGATCAATTGCAATCAATCACAATGCACCATCAATCCTTTATATCACTATTGCAAATATGATTTTTTTTACACAGTTTTGGTTTAGCAGAA
>NW_009608887.1:0-42728 GCF_000690535.1 Cariama cristata
AAAAAAAAATAATAGAGTAATCTAAGAACTAAAATTTATTTCTAGTAAGAAATCTAAGATGTTGAATCTATGGAGCTAACAAAATTGCCCCAGATGACTGAGCTGGCTTGGTCATAGCGAGCACTTTCATGATGACAAATAGCATATTGAGGACCCCTTTGAACCAACAGAAAGGAATGGCAAGAATTAATAACTGGAAGTTGGATGATAAAAATTTCAGTTAGATACAAAACATTTTTAGGAAAGACTCTCCATCCTTTCATACCTTCCAATCAAGGCTGGCTACACTCTGGAGCTGCTATAATTTGAAAAAATGTAAAAGTATGTTGAGGCTCAGTAAATGGTAGAGGGAAAGGTATATTCACTGTCTAATTTTCTCTACCTTTTGACAGAGTCTCCAAATAAGCTAGAACTATTTAGATAGGACTTTCATTCATACATGGAAAAAAAGGTTAATTAATTCAGCAAGCACTGAAGGTAACATTTACTTGGAGACAGAAAAGTCAACAATTAGAAAATTAAACAATACTATGCAGTTACCAAGGCACAAGCCAAAGCATCATTTGCTTGTAAAATAATGCCTCGATACAGCTTTCTCCTGTTCCTCAAATGTTACACCAAATAGTCTTTTATGCCTCAAAACCAGAGTGTCATACAAGCTTCATGAAAGACTGTGGGTGTAAACTGACATAGTTATGCAGTTGACTCAGACAATGCTGTACTTGATTCGTAATGCACTGGTACCAGTCGAAGGTTTGGTGAAGTCCAGTATGGCACAGAGTCAGAGACACGTTGTAATTCCACTACTGCTTATGTGTACACGAATACGCACCAAAAGATAAAAGCATAGTATAAACTAATCGGTGAACTTAAAATGATGCTGATGCAGAGCTGATGAGTTATGAGTCGTGGTGGCACGGTAACGTTTGGCTTCCTCTGACAAAAGGCGTTGGAGGTGTTGTACCATTCCGCTGTACCTGAACCTCACATAAGCACACACCAGAAAGAACGACCATCCCCGTGACAGTAAACTGCGTGTACGTAAGGGGGGCTGGACGTGACCTGTGCCTGGGCTGAAGCAGAGGGCATTATTGCGAGCCCCGCGGGGGCTCTGAAGTGGAGCAGGAGAGGGTTACCGCACTGTGGGAGCACACGCCTGACCTCCCTAGAGATTTCCACGTGTCCAGACTTCCTTCAGCGAGGGCAGAGGAGCTGGCATACCCAGGTCTGGGGATTCTTGGCAACCTGCAGCTCCATGCATACACGGCTTAGACTGGACAGTTGGTCACCCAGAAATATCAGGTGGTTTATGGTATGTGTATAGTGGCCATGAAGTACTGAATTTTCTGGGTGGTGCTGCGCAGTCGCGAAGCAGGTTGATGCGAAGCAGGTTGATGCGCTTGTGTTGCACGACCTGTAACTCCCGCACTCTCTCAAAGTTTCCCGTTAACTGTCCATGTACCACACCGCACATCCTGCTGCCGAGGAACCCCCAGACCGAGGTGACTGTGGTCGTGTCCCTCTCCCCCCAGTGAAGCCGTGCTTTGGTGTGAGTTTCACTGCGGATGGGCGATCCTGCAGAGGCTGAAAGCCCTCCCTCGCTCTGTCCCCAGAAGGGACATTTCCAAGAAGCCAAGCATCTCTCCAGCTGCCAGACAGCCCTCGGGCTGCAATCTCTGCCTGGGTCTTTCACAAAGCTACACGCTGGCTTGTTTTCAGCAGGTCTTCCAGTCTGCGCAGACTAACCACGGCTTTAACGGCTCTTTCCAGCATGTCGCTGGACCTATTGCTCTACTACGTCGTAAGCCTGTTTGGAGTCACACCCAGTCCTACCAAAGGGTTTCCACTGACTCCCTCAAGCAAAGTGATTTATTTCCATACTAATACAGTTATAGCTATCTAGCCAAAAGAGGATACATGACAGACTGAATGTGAGCTGGTGTGCAGCCCCGTAACCTTGAGCCAAGGAGAAGAGATGGTGACAGCGAGGCCTCAGCTGAGCATCTCTCTCTTTTGTTTCTCTCTCCCCTCATTCATCCCATTCGTAAAACCAGTAACATGCTTGAGCCCGTCTTTTCAAAGCATTTTTTTTCACACAGCTGAGGGGATGCTGTGGAAGCATTGCTAACGGTATGGTTTGCCTGAAAGTGCCTACACAGATCGTATATCATTTGGGGGAGTCGCAGATGAGCTAATATGGGAGACAGGGGTGAGCCATTAAATTGCAGGGAGAGAGGAATGCATTAACCCTTTGACACACTCCAGCAAACCTTCCTCAACAAGAGCTTTGTTTAAAAAATACGGAAGCAGGTGGGAGGGTGGGGGAGCAGGCGGGAGGGCAGGAGTTTGAGACTGAATGTGATTCAAGTAAAACCTCTGAAAGGTTTATTCTGACGTCTGTGTCCAGTCCAGTACAAAGAAACGCTGAAATCCAGCTTCATCAAGGAGAGAGCCGTTGAGTAGCAAAGGGCATAAATTCAGCATTATTAAAAAAATACTAAGAATAGGCATGCTGCAAAAATCTCATGTGACAGAGCAGGAGAGACAAAACTGTATTCCTAACCTAACCACCATCACCTGCGTGTTCCCCCTGCCCAAAGCTGCCGACCTCCTCCTTCAAGGAGAGGGTGTAGGTACAGAGCCAGTAGCCCAGGCAGAAAGACCAGCTTGGCAGGGAGAAATGGTGATGCGTTATCCATTTGGCTGGGCTGCTCACCAGGTAGGAAAACAAGACAGAAAATAAAGAAGGAAAAAAAAATCCTTAACACAAATGAAACAAATAAAAAAAAGCCATAAATATTTAGCAGTTGTCAACTGAAAATCCTCACACCTACGGACATAGTTTAAGGAGCTTAAAGAAGCTACAGTACAAAGAAATTCTTGACAGGTCCGTATCTGGTCCAGCTCTTAAATGCAAATTCAACCCTCAGTAGCATAGAAATTAAAACATGCCAGATGTTACAGGGATTTGACATGGTTCAACAAGGGTAAAGTTCCAAGTTTATTAACGACATCAGCTGGTATTGGAGGATTTACGATTTTTTTATGTGACATATAATTGGTGCATGTAAGCACGCAAGGAGCATGAAAAAATGTTGTGAAAGACCAACAGAACGAGAACTCATAAAAAGAGAACTCGCAGGAAGCTGTAATAAACGCGATGGACAGCAGAGGACCTTGTTAAACGCCCCGAAGACGGAGAAACGCAATAAAGGATCGTTTAGTTGGCTTGCCAGCAAGGATTTCTAAAAGCTTTTTTGAATTACAAATTCTTTTCGAATTATAGCACTTGTAATTAAATCCATCTCCTTTGAACTGAGTAGAATACAGGCACTGTGAAGCTGTCCCCAGCCCCCCCATCTCCGCAGCTAAGGCCGGGCAGCCAGCGGGAGCCGGGGGCTGCGGAGCGGGGGGCAGGAGTCCCCTCCAGTCCTGCCCTGGGCTCACCCTAAACTGAGCAACAAAACACTTACATGGGCACCTAACTTGTACGTCGGCAATTTTATTAATTAACAGGGGTGGATGTAGGGAATTTGCAGCTTTTGAATTCACAGCTACGCATATCTAAAACAACACAAAAACGCCTTATGACACCTACTAATTTCTTTTTTTCCTTGTGCAATTAAAAAAAAGGGAGGGTAAGTAGAGTGGTTTTGCTTCAGAGTAAGCAGAGTTTTTCAGTTAATAGCTTTTAGGGACAGTGGGCTTTGCTGAGGCATACTGCTGTGCAGATGGTGGCATTCAAAAAGTACTTTACGTTAAGTGTAAAAGGGAAAAAAGAGCAAATCTTTGTTGATACTACATAGACTAGATTATATTCCATCTGTCTGCATTGCATGTATATGCAGAGAGATCGCTTTTTCATGGAAAGGATTATACAGGTAAAAACATTCCTGGCGTAAAAGCGCGTAAGCGTAGCAAAGTACAGCAAATACAAGAGAATAACTTGGTAGAACTGTGTGATGAAATCGTGTCAGCAGGCTGGAAGCCCAGCCTGTGGCCAGCCTACAGCGCTTCACGTTCTGCAGCCTGCATTGCACTTACAGCTTTGCCAAGCCATCACCGTTTGAGGTTCAAATTCTACCTGCTGGGTGGTACGGCTTTGCGATTTATCCCTCTCAGTCTTTATTGGGCCAAGTAACAAGTAACACTCGGTCCTGGTAAATCTTGGCAACTTTTTCTTCCAAATCCTGAACTTCAGAGCACACGCTTCACAGCTGGCACTGATGGCACAGCTTGGCTGTCCGTAATCTTTTTTTCCTACCCAATGAAAATCTGAACAAATTCAGCCAAGTTACAGACTCTTCAAAAGTACAGTTTGTGCATGTTCAGTAGAAACCGTGTTGACTTTTGCAGCTAAAGCATCTGAAGACTCCACACAATGAGGGACAAAACTGCACTTCTGAGGCGCTCTAGGTCCGGTACAGGCGCCTCATCTGAAACAAATTCTGCCAAGTTACAGACCCTTCAAAAGTAGTTTGTGCATGTTCAGTAGAAACCGTGTTGACTTTTGCAGCTAAAGCATCTGAAGACTCCACACAATGAGGGACAAAACTGCACTTCTGAGGCGCTCTAGGTCCGGTACAGGCGCCTCATCTGAGAGCCAGATTTCTGTATATTTTCATTGATTCCCTTGCAGGGTCTGAGTAGAGCAGAAGTGCATTTAGTACTGATTTACTACCCCTCTACCATATATGTTCTGCTAACTAATCGCATACTGATTTACAGTTGTTACACTCAAATGTCAGAAACCTGCCACATACGGTATGTAACAGAAAAAATTACAAACAGCTTCCCATATAGATTTGTGGCTATTCTTCAAAATAGTTTGGGATTCTTGAGCTTGGGGAAAGCTACAAATTCCCTATTTGTCCCACACTGTAAGAGTGTAGGATACAAATTTCATTTGTAACAAATAACTTTTCTTTTGGATTTCAATTTTGTCTTCCCGAGGTAAGACACCTGCAAAAACAGGTGACACCATTTTCCGTACCCCCATTTATCCCTGAATGTTGGGCGTCCCTTTAGCACCTCCCTTGTTTAATGTGCACAGGTTGCGTGGTGCCACTTGCCCTGTTTCCAGAATGAGCACTGGATTTTCTGGGAGCCGGACCCGCGGGAGCTGACGCATCCAGCCCTTCTGGGAACTGAATCCCATCCACGGAAACACTTGCCACTCTTTGCCCCATGTGTATGCTATCCTCCAGCCAGGGCTCTCTCCTCTACACCTGTCTAGTAAATCAAGGCAAGGGTCTTCATACAAGAGACTGCACTTATTGCTAAGGAGAATCGCTCACAAAGATGGAAAATTTAATTTGCCTTTTCTTTCTTTAAATCAGATTGCATTGCCACAAACATCAACAGTAAGCGCTGGATCTGAATTTCTCCTTACTGTGTCATTTTTTCACCCTTAAAAAAATAATCACCTAACACAGGATTTCAAAGAGAACAGAATTTGGTTACGCCACCCTGCCAGAGAAATGGTGGGAGACTATAATGTTAACTAGATACCAGATAATTAAGGGGGGAAACTTTATTTTAGCAAATGGCATCTCTCTCTTTCAAGCAGCTACACATTTATTGGTAGGGCTGCTTTTTCTGAATGTAATTAAATCAACAAGTCCCCAGATAAGCCTGCACAGCTGTATTGCCTTCCTGCAGTTTCAAATATTTTTATAATCTTGGGTGGAGCGTGGGATACCAGGTGCTTCAGCAACGAACTCTGGAAACAGCTGAATTTTTTAAAAAGTATGTTATACTCCCAAAGTGGAAATAAACATCTCTGCATTCCCATGACTAAAGGATCCTCTTTTATTCTTTACCAAGCAGTCATGAGAATACAGACGATTAACAAAATAAAACAAAACAAAGCACACTGCAGGGTAGGGTAGGGAATTTTTAATGTTTCCTGGAAATAAATAAGCTAACGTTTCTTCCTTTCTTTTCCCTATGTGAATAAAAGGAAGGCTCAACTTAAAATTCTTATCATACATCAGCTTCTCCCTTGATGTTAAAAAGTGACACAGGCATTTTAAAGCAAGTAAATATGCTTTCATTTTTAATTAGCTAACTCTTCAAAGTGCTCAGTATTTTGGGAAGGGAGAGGAGGAGAAACAAATGAAAGATGGGGAAATGTTAAATGATTTTTGAGCTGTTTAAATCTAAATGTTAATCACATACACCCAGATGGGTTGCAATAGCAAATAATACACTGGTAAAGCACCTCCAGAACTTGCTTTTCATTTCTTGTTATTTTCTCAGGGATCTCACATTTAATATAAATGAGTAACCAAAAAGGAATGAAAAAGAACTGCTAGATACCAAACAGTCTTTTGCACAGCATGTGGTAGACGGGATTACTGTGATGATGGAAGAGCAGATGAAACCTTTGGTGACTACAACAAATTGATGAATTTGAGGAGCTCTGCAAGGGCTGAGTGTTAGCCGCCTGTTTGCTACAGGTTTGAGTCCCCTCTCAGCGAGGTCTGTGACCACGCTGCCGCTGACTCCCACAGCACGCCGTGTAGACCTCGTGTCCATGAACTCCTGAGCAACTTTTAGCGACTCAAGTACGTCCAAAGCTCAGCTGCCAAAGCCTGCTCCTACAGCATCATCCACACAAAGCTGCTGTGAGAGTGACAGAGTCATCTATAATTTCTTTTGATATTATTCTTACCACCCATCTTTGATATTTTCTGCCTCAATGCCAAGCAAGATCTCTCGCTACAAGCACACACACCCAGCCCAAGTTACCATTTTACTCTGAACCAGGTTACAAGTGAAGGAGGAGACAATTCCTGCCCGCACGGTAGCAGGCGAACAAAGCATCCCTGTCTGGTGACTTTGCTGGTCGGCAGCCAGCGCTGGCTCCGTGGCTTCGCTCTCACACGCTCGCTGCAGAAAGCCGGACCGTCAGCGTGAATTATGGCTGTGCAGCCCCAGGCGAGACCAGGAGGGGGTTTATAACCTCATTTGGGGAAACCACCAGTCGCTGGTGATTCCAAAGTTCTGCAGTTGCCATCAACCCCCAGCCTTCCTCCACCTCCAGGTACCCGCAGCTAAATTAGCGCTAACGCGCTGCCAAAACCAGAGCCTCACAGACTTCTGCTGCCAAAGCCCAGCAGTGGAAACTGCTGAGGGAGGCAGTGTTTTACACACTTTGGTGCTCAAATTCAGGTGCCTAATACCTATCATCAGGAACGTAGTCTCCATTTTCTGCCACCTTGCAGAATTAGGCATCTCAGGAGAACCCCCAAAACCTATGTGCCCCTGCCTGGAGAGGATGCCTACGCGAGGGCTATATGCGTGGGTTGCATTCAACTGTCTCAGGGTAAACGAACAAAGAGGCAAGGCAAAGCAGAGACTACGGACCACAAAGTGACCACACAGCAGAGTCCCTTTCCCGCCAGGCCCCCAAAGTCATACACCGTCAGCGATTTCTCCTTCTGGCTTCACGCGTCCTCCCTTGCCTTCTGTACAATCGTACAGCACATTTGGATGCCCAGCACAGACCTGCAACGCGTCGGTAAGGCACTCACACTGCACCTTGCTTCTGTCCCACTCAGCATGTGCAGAAGATTACACCTCCTGCAAGAAAGAAGTTGTGGAGTAATGGTTATTTTTATTAACAGTTAAAAAAACAAAGCTGTGAGACTTTGCTTTGGCTCACATGAGGTTTTCCTCAGTGGTTCCCTTGTTGCAGAGAAGGTCAGCTTCTGTCACTGAGGAGTTAGCTATACCACATCTTCAGCTCCAGATTGTGGCCTAAGAGTAACCACTGGAATTACTTTGGCTGTGATGCAAATTTACTGTCAAAAAGTCACCTCCATCCCGATACCTCCTATTCTTTAGTTCTGCCATTCTAGACGTAGGGCTGACACATCTTTCTACGTCTGTGTTGGGAAGTATGTCCAACAACTGCTTTATATCCAGAAAACTTGAAACAATTGAATTTTTCACAGTTTATATTTACTTGAGTTTGCTTCACTCATTTACTTTTTATCTTTATATTCCCTTGTCTTTTAATTTGAAACTCAAAAGTGGTTTTTTCCCGTGCTTTTTCAGTGGGGTCCCACCAGACCGTGGCGGAATACTGCTCCAGTTACTTACCACAAGATATATGTTATAGAACATAGGACTATTGAATTTTCATCTGTCTATGCATTTAGCTTCCACTTTCACTCATAGTAACTTCCACTACTCCTTCTCTTTTGCCAGGTCCTGTGGACCACTGACAGCTGTGGAACGGTAATACCTTGCTTTACTCACAGGAGAGCAGGATTTGGAGAGGAAAAAGGCAATCTTTCAAACATTACCAGGAAACTTATGTCAGCTCTACCCAGAGTTAAAACAGCTGACAGGACAAGGAGAGTTTACTTTAGAAATCCACTTAGAGCTCTTCTGGATCTGTTCACTCCTGGCTATTTGCTAAGGCAGCTGGACAGCTGGCATCCGTAATTGACCCTTTCCTCAATAGTTACAAAAATATTTCATGATTATAAATGTCATAGGATACCACTTTCAGAGACGTTTCTAAATCCATCCCTTTTGTATTTACCAGCCTGGGACGTCTTGCAAGCACCTTTCCCTATACAAAACACAGTTTAGTCGTATATGGGAAGTGCTGGCTAAGAACAACTCGGTGTGACTGAAGAGCAGCTGGTTTTCATTACCAGCATGAGCCTGATAAACACTCCAGTTAACCCTAGCATGTACGATCTATACAGGTCACAGCAGTTATCAGACGTCTTTTTCATTTACAGGAATAGTATTTGTACTGGGCTATCCATAATGCAATGGGTAGGATGTGAAATTAAATTTTCAGAAAAACCAACTCAGCTGTTCTCAAAATGGAGTCTCTCATGTGTTTTAGAACTCAAAAAGAAAAAATACAATATCAATTTTTAGTAAACAGCTGTCTCACTGTATATGAAAGGTGTTTTCTCTGACGTGGGACATCACATGCACAAACTACACTGAAGCAACTTTTTAAGACTGCAAACTCAAACATGAGCCACCTGAATTCAGCTTATCTCTGCATTATCTATTAGGACACTGTTTCTAATTACAGAAGTGGATAACAAGCTTGTCTGTGCTTGTCCAGTACACTAGAGGATGGTGTTCGCTTAATGAGCATCCCACTGATAATTTGTTTTCTCCTCATTATTCACTGTCTGGGCCTCAGTTTCATGTACAGCATGCTGTTCAGCTGTTCACTTTCCCGATGGGTTTTTCCATGGGCTTGGCACAGCATCTCAGTGATTCATGAGCGGCATCCTTACATGTTGTGGGAACGTGGCTGTATTTTACAAAGAGGAAGCTGAAACAGAGAGATATCCACAGGAAAAGTACCTGCTGATTTTGCAACACTTGTGATTGGAAGGTAGTTGCATGTGTAAATTTTTAATGAAGAAATTCCCTAAGAATCAGGAGGCATCAAATGTCACTTGCTGGTGGCAGCAGTCCTTTGGCACAGAGCACTGTGGAAGCAAAATATTAAGAGAAATTCAAAATTTGACCAGGAAAATTCAAGGAAGAAAAATCCTTGGAGGACCATTTGATACAAAGCTGACAATGCTGGCTCAGAAGATTGTTGACCACTAATTTTTGGAGACTGGGAAAATATCACAGAGAAGCATTACTACATTGACAGTCTTATTCCTATATGCTTTCCAACATGCCTGCTCTTGGCCGCTGTCAGAGACAGAATACAGTAGGAGATGGGTTATTGGTCCTGGTCTGGCACAGCCATTCCTATCTCTGCTCTTAAATAAACTCTGGCTTAACAACAGTTCTGAGTTTGGCCTAAGACTCCACGAGGCTCCATAGAGCAATATCAGCCTTTAGGAGGTTTTTAGGGTATCCAGTAGCAATGTGTTTGGCAGAAGGTGGATGGTGTATTTTAAGATGTCACTGGAGTTCAATGAGGCAGCCAAATAGTTCTGGTTATTAAGGTCTTGGCCTAAACGATGTAGGTGATTAACAGACTTTGACTTTCAGAGTTTCTCACTTTCCTCAGTGACACCTCTGCTTTTGAAAATATTAGCCTTTGACTTCCTACAAAATCCCATAAAAATGCAGCAGCTTTCAATCACATAACTGGAAAGTAAAACCAAAAAAGTTATACACGAAAATGTCAGCAACTCTTCATGCTACCTGACATACCTTTTCAGTGCTCCTAAGAAAATGGAATTGATGGATGTTACATATGTAGCTTCTTTTAGGTAGGTCATCCTTATCTCAGATTTTTCCTATCAGAAGTCACTAGATTTTTTTTTATTGTTACTATTTTTATTTCTTCGTTTGTATGCAGCAAAGACTTGACATCTAGCTATCAGCATGACTCACACAAAGAACTGAGAATACATCACCACATATTGGCAGAGTGATCTGCTGCCATTCTCTTTGAATGTCAGTGTGTTACCTTGTGTTTAGGGAGAGATGATTTTGATGCCAAGTCTCTTAGTCCACTTTGAAGCATATACATTTAGGAAAAGCATCTGTGCATTTCTTTGTCATACATCCTTAGAGCCTTTGAAAAACAAGGACACCAGGAAAATTTTCCACAAATAGCTCTGTAGTCTCTGCAGATTGATAAATACATTGCAATAAAAGTCTGACTTGAAGTGATTTTCTAATGACTCAACGTTGTTTCTGTCACTGCTGGGAAACATCACTGTCAAAAGCATGGAGGGATTTGCTGGCTTTGGAAAAAAGTTACTCAGAAAAGGTTTACAAGATTCAGAAAGGGACGTCGTGTCTGAGAAGTCCCCACCCCAGAATAACACGCTCCTGGGGGTGAGGAAAGGAGAGTAAGGAGACAGTAAGGACAGTACGGAGTAAGAACAGGAAGGTCCCATACCCCGCGTAAGACCGTGGCTGTGATTACTGCCGAGGGAGCCGTGGCTCCTTGCAGCAGCTTCGTACTGTAGAAATCATTAAACAAGCACGGGGTTGAGGAGTCAGACAGACTTCACAGCTTGCTAGTTCCAACTTGGAGAACCGATAGCAAGCCCCAGTTCCTGATCACAAAAGGGAAAGCTAGAACGAGGGCCTAAACCTGGCATTTATGTGTCCCAGATGAGTGCCCTGACCAGCAACTTGTTGCTTGCTTGGGTTGATTTGAGCAAGAGAGAGAAGGTTTCATGGAAAGGGGGTTGAGAAGAGTTGATTTCTTCTAACTTTTGAAAGCATCCGAACTGTTTCTGTTTCATTTTTCCTCTGAATAGCAAATGTTCAGAAACGACAGGATGTCCTGCAAGATGAGAGATGCATCCCCGCTTCCACTCGCTTCCCTTCTGCCAGATTTCCCCTTCCCTCCTAGGGTCCAGCAGGACATGGCAGCTCCGTGCAGGTTTATACATACAGGACCCTCTTCTTCTTCTCTGGAGTTCTAATATGTGGGTACAGACACCTATTTCGGGTCAGGTTTTGAAACAAATTATAACCCAGCCTAGTATCTTTCACATAATTTCCACCTGATTGAGACATGCCTTTCTCCCCCCGTAGGAAGAGCCTCACCTTCTCATGTTATAGCCAGCAACTGTTTCATGTAAGCAGTTTTGGGGCAAAGCCAAGAAACCAGGTGTCCTCAGCTGGGCACACTAATCCCCAAGGACTCACCGGTACTCATTCTCTTAAATGATTGTAACGGTTCCTGGTCCAATTTTGGCTCACTCGGTGCAGTTTGGAGGATAGCACGAGATAAGGACTGTTTTCAATAAGCTGTTTTCATTTAAAGAGAAAAGACAAGTCTGTGAATGCAAACTCTTTATTGTGCTACTTTGCTTTAGAGACAGGACTAAGCCCAGGACTGTTCTTTTTTGTCTAGAGAGCCCATGGCCCACGTGATTTGGGGTGCAGGGAACAGCTGGCCTACAAAGTACCAAAATCTCTGCACCCACTGATAGCTAAGGCATTCTCCTGCGAAGGTGGACCTTCAGATACGAGTCCCGTCAGCCACAGGAAAGATTTAAGTCTGGATCCGCTGTGAAGATAAATTCCCCGGCCAAGCCAGGGAGCCTGCACACGTACATCCCATGGCTTCGTTTCAAATGTCCTGCAGTCACAACACTTGCACCGGACTGTGCCACGCCGAGCCGAAGTGCAAGGCGGTTGACAAGCGGTCCCTCCCGGAGCGGGCAGCGTGGAATTAGAGCACACAGAGCTGGCACACAGACAAGTCTGAGTCAGGGCAATATAAATGTCTTAATGCCTCACTTTTACTGTCTACAACAGTGAATCTTTATTGGTGCTGGAGCCCAGTGCTGTCACATTATGACCAGACACCGTCAGACAATCATTTAATTTTCTGGCCACATTAGAGACCAGAGTGGACTGCTAAAACGGAGTACATTACAGCTCTGCTTCTGAGCCCTGTGGTCATTCTTCCTCAGCTTATCCTGACTCTTGAACGTAGTCTGAATACCCCGATACTTCTGAAATATGACATTTATAAACTCTGAAGAGCCAAACCATGGGCATATTTCCCCCACCTGCCATGCTCTTACACACATGTTGGAGAAGAGCTTTATTTCTGTTGGTACAATAATCCACTTCGCAATTACCAGCGGCACAGCAGGCATGACTAATTGAAGGGAGAATGTCAGTGGAATAGCTTCCTGCTGTAAAATATTGTAAAGAGAACTGTGTCAAGAAAATAGTCATTCTGACTTTTTTTAGTGACAGCATTTTATACCAGTAACTCTGCCACTGTTACATTAAAGTATCGGCATAAAGAAACAAAAGGTACCTGATACTGATTTGTTTACAAATTGACAATCTACCGAAATGCTGAATCTCTAATCTTAGGCAAAAGCCTTTGCAGGATTAAGAATAAGGTGCAATTTAAGGTAGCTAGCAGTATCACTCTGACTCTGAAAGAGCAGATGTTGCCTGTTTTTATTAAGCTTTGGCAAATTGCCTGCCTTTCAGTTTTGGAAGTTGTTTTGACAAGCTGACAATCTTCTCCTTAATTTCTGATTTATGTCAAGCTTGTGGAAACACACAGTAATGCCATAACTTTATGAAATTTTGTCTTCCTGAAAGTCTCATGTAATCTCATTTTTACAAGATGTTACCCACTGCATTTCAAAAATAGACCAAGCTAGTTCGACACCACAGAGGTGTAGATGTAAGCATCTGAGAAAGCTTGGTCTTGGTAATTATGTAAAAACACATTTATTTTATTGTTCACTAATTTTCCTTTTGTCATCTGCTTTCCCATCTATACATTTCTCTTTCTTTGTCAAGTATCTCCGTTGCAGGCTCTCCGGGGTGAGCAGCTACAGACATTGGCCTCACAAGAAAAACACCATTTAACAATATACAAGTTTAAATTTAAAAGCTGATTTCTATGGCTTGTCCCTCTTCTTAGCATTGTAACCCATCAGTGACAGAGATTTCTGCTTATTGCAAAATATATGTATGTAATGCAGCAGATGAAAAATAAGAACCCATTCATTATCTCTGCGTGGGTGATGTTCTGAATGAAGAGGGCCTTGCTGTTCAGGAAAGGAAGACTAGCTGTTGCCCAGCTACCTCTCTTCAAGAGGAACAGTGGAAGGAAATGTTTACTTCAGTGTCTGTAACTCTTTCTTGCTGTTTGGACTCGTTACAGTCACTGCCCTGATATGACTCTACTTACAGTCATATTACTATTGAGATTTCCTAAAATTAGGGCAAGGTTCTTAATCTGATCATTGCAATGACCCTCCCCATACCCTTTTTCTCTGTGTGTGGGGGAGGTGTGTGTGTATTCAGGTGCATACTTTCGCAACAATACCGTAGAATCACATCATCACAGAGTAATTAGGTCTTGAAGGCACACCAGGAGGCCATCTGGTCCAACCTCTGCTCAGCACTGGGTTACCTACAAAGTTAGATCAGACAGCTAGGGGGCATGCCCAGTTGAGTTTGTAATACCCCCACAGATGGAGATTTCACAACGTATCCTGGTGATACATCCCAATCCTTGAGCATCCTCATGCTGAAAAACATTTTCCTTATGTGTAATGGAATTTCCCTTCCTGCAGCCAGTACCCACTGCCTCTCACCCCTGGCACTCTGCACTTTTAGGAAGAGTCAGGCTCTGCCATCTCCGTAACCTCACTTTGGCAGCTGAAGACAGCAGCTTGCTTTCCCTGGCAGAACAAAACCTGCTCCCTCAGTCCCTCTTCTCACGCCACATACTCCTCCTAAACATCTTCCTCAGCTAGACTCGCTCCAGTTTGACACTATCTTTCTTTTACTGGGAGTCTAAAACTGGACACAGTATTCCACATGCAGCCCCATGAACCTCAAATAGTGGAGAAGGGGTAGCAGTCATTCCACTCAATCTACAGCCTGTGGTAATGTGGCCCAAAATGCAGACAGCCTTCATTGCCACAAAGGCTGGCTCATGTTCAGCTTCTTGTCCACCAGGACCCCAAGGTCTTTTGCCGCAAACCTGCTTTCCAACCAGTGAGCTGCGGTCCCATCTCCTTGCAGCTCCATGAAGAGCTCAGCATTGCTTGATGTCACTGGAGGTTTGAGTAGGGCCAAGCTGAAAGAAGTGTTCCCCTTCTCCCTGCACCATAAGCAATATCACAGGAGAAGCCAGGAAAAATGTCTCCTTTTGTAGAAAATCACCATGCTTTACAGAGGAAGTTGGAAGACCACGGGAAGACCTGGAAAAAGATTTCTTAGCACTGAGCTAGGAGGTCCTCAGATCCATGCAGGAGGGACCTGCTTCCCAGAATCCAGAGGTCTCGGGTGTGGGAGCTGACCAAATCCATCTGAAGAAGCTGACACTTTTCAGCACTCTGACACTTTTTAGGTCGTGAGGATGTCAACAGACTGTTTTGTAGCAGATGTATGCATGTGTAATTGTGTCTTGGTGTGCACACACATACTTGTAATGCAACATGGGTTTAAGAGAAGAATATCAAACAAAACAAGAACATCATAAGTTATTATCAATATACTACTAGCAAGATGAGCATATTTAATTGTGATACCCTGGAAAATAGAAAGAAGGTCATTGTCTTGTAGAGGACTTATAACTTACTCTGATATCCCCTTTTTGTGCTCAGCCCAAGTTGCCACATGCCCATTCGTGCAAGCTTGGGAATAGCCAGGAAAATCCCCACATTGTAAACTTCCATTTCCAATGTGGAGTGCTGCTGGACTTGCTGCTAGCACATGCACCAGCCGTGCTGAACACAAGAGGGAAATAAGACTGAGAAAGATTTTACTGAGAGTTAGAAGTTCTGCTGGGGAAGGACCCTACTGCCCCCAAGGTAAGAGCCATACAGGTTTCCCAGCCTAAGGTATAATTAGTTTCAATCTGCTTACACTTGCAATAATCAAAGAAATACTATTACACTAAAAGGGACAGAAGTTACAGCTGAAATAACTCATCTGAAGCCACACAAGACCAGAAAGGACCAAGAATTGAACCAGTGCAAGCCCATGCACTAACCACTGCACCGTCCTTCCTCCCAAATCCTTTGTCTTCCCTTCCACCAAGTTTCCTCGTCTGTGTTTCCTGATTTCTTTTGTTCTTCAGGAGAAATGGTTGCATATGCTGATAGAAAGGGCAAGTGGATGAGGTTTTTTCTTATATTTTTTTTCACATTGACATTCTTTTTATTGTTTTTCTCCAGAAATAATAAATCTAAAAATCTTCTCTCATCTCTGCCTCCAAACCTGGAGAAGGAAAACATGTAGTAGGTTTGTCCAGAAATTATTCATGAAAAGACCCGCCAGAGCAATTTCCCTTTCTTTTTAAGTTTTGGGGACTTTTACTATCCCATATAATTCTATAAATTAGGTACAGTGCTATACACCATTCTTTAAGACATTCTAAAGAAGCCTATGGAAAGATTTTTTTTTTCTTTCATGACACCATTTTCTGTTCCTGATGGCACCATTAAAACTACATCGCAACTTTGCAATGAAACTTTAAACGCTTGTTGGTTTGAGTCTGCTTGCTTTTTTTCTGCTGCCTAGAGCAATAACTTTCAGCTCCCACAACCAAACCTAGGACAGCCTAAATTCACGATCAACCAACAAACAGGTGGGCAACAAGCAAGAGGTTCCAGAGCTGAGCTTCCAGTGCTAACCCACAAGTCCCAAAACGGTGAAACCTAGCCTAAAACATCCAGCCTAAAAATCTAGCCTAAAAAATTGGACAGCTCATACCAGGTAATGGCAGTCCCAACTTCAGGAACTTAAAATCTTAGCGTATTTAAACTTTCTGGTTTTGCTGCATCAAAGAAAGAGAGCTAAGGGAGCATCTTGGCACAGACTAATATCCTCTGATCAAAGCACTCACATGCTGATATGTGAGGAGGTGAGAAGGCAGGTACCCCTGACATCACAAGAAGGCAAAAGAATCAGAAAGGAAAAGATATCTTGAATGATGAAAAATGTTAAAATCATCTGCTCTGAGAGAGGAGTCAGGGTGGAGTGTGTCAGTCCTGGAATCTGGCAAACAAAAGGTTTTTAGACACTTTGATTTAATCCCCAGGAAAAACCTGCTCTGGCCCAGCAAGCACCAAGGACTCACAGTAAGATGCCGATAGCAATTATTTCTGTCTTTCTGCAAATGCAACCAAAAAGGGAAATTTCCTTTGTTTAATTTGATGGTCTGTATGAACAATCGAGTCTTTCATGCAATTCCAGTGTTCATCAGGGACTGTTTCCAAAGCAGTCAAATGTGATGTTGGCTGCTATGGATACAATAAGTGCAATCACTGCAGCAACCAGCCATGAATTCTCCCATCACACAAATAAAATTTAAGACACCACTGCGTTGTCTAAGTCAAGCATTTTCCAACCCTGATGAGGTCTGGAGCTAGGGAAAGAACATCATGAAAGATTGTCACAACAGAAAGCAATCTAAACCTCTACCTATGCTTGTCAACTAAGGAAAACAGAGAATAGAAAATCGGAGCTTAGAGACAGCTTTTGCAGCTGCAAGTAAGAATAAAACCTAAATGGGAAGTGAAGAAAACATTCTGGCAGCCAGCAGTAATTTCTCAGCTATGGAAACCAGGGAGGGTCACTAAAGAAAGTGGTTGGTTTTCTTGGAAACCACAATGGGAACGGTGTCAAAGTGTTAGTGAGTTTACTGTCATCTCCATACCAGGAATTTTGACAGGGTGTATTTTTTACCATTGGATTAGTGGTAAGCAAAAATATATAAGGTGTATTTTATCCTGCAGCTTTGGCAGGAGTTGTCAAAATTATACTGGCTACACAGGCCTCATTTGGACTTCCCATCAATTACCAGGGTAATGGGTGATGCAATGGAGACGAGGTTTGTGTGTTGGAATGGTATAGCTAACTCTGAGTCAGGAGGACTGGGATACATCCACTGGCATCACTTGTAAAATAAATATAGACCCTGAAAAGTCTGAGTATACCTGTACTGTATAAAATTAAATGACTGGTGGAGTAACTGGTTTGTTATTTCCTTGCCTCTGTATGGGTGAGTCAACTGGTCCTGACTGGATCTAGGCTGCAGATGGTAGCTTGACTCGACTGCTCCATTGACACAGCACGTGGCAACGAGCTCTGTGGGAACAGAAGGGGAGCACCGAAGCTGGAGTCCACGTGGCATCTGTCCACGCTTATCATAGGTTATAAGGCTGTTATCCCGGCCAGCCAGGCAGCCTGCAGTTACAGACCCACATGGCTGACCCGTTTATTAGGGTTGTTAAACACTTTCAGCTCAGAAACCAAGTCCTGTTACAGCCTTCACCTTAATTATGAAGAGCAGTTTCTCAAAAAAGTATTCTTCGTTTAGCCAGAAGAATTATCTGTGCAGAGCCTTGAGAAATCCAAGGAAACATTTCCAAAGGTATCTAAATAGTCCATTCTTTCTCCAAATGTCTGGTGTCTAACAGTGAGATTTTCCCAGGAGGCTTGAACCTCCAAGTTTTCTCCCAAAGCAATAGCTTGTACCATCAACACAACCTTCAGCAACATGCAGCAGATCTGCCTTTAGAACTCACCACATCGTGTTTGTGATCATCTCAGTTGAATTTAATACTGTTTGACTACTTAGAAAAAGCCACCAAGTAAAGCTTCTGACTCTTGTTAAAGGCAGACGGCTTTTCCTGTTTCAGATAAAGTCTGCCTAAGACACCGGAGAAGAAACAGCTGCCTCTGGCCATCCACACGGCACGGGTACCCAGGGGCAGTTGCCTCGCAGCACTGATCTGTTTGGAGTTGTACACAATGCCTGTCCACATGCGTAGACATTCAGATCTCCGATAGCTTAATAAAAGTGGACAAAGCAACATGGATTTCCTCACAGCTATGAAAGCAAACGTCTAAAATTGAAGGGACTGGCTTAATCTGGAGCTGCCTGACTGCATAGCTAACAGCTTGGCAATTAGGGAGCTACCAGGATTCATTTGTATGTGTGGGTAGGCAACTAAATCAGCCAATTTTCAACATGCATGCACACTGCTCTGTCTGTTGGCTCCGTCGTGGCTGGCTGCTGTCATAGCAAAACACTTTGTGCCAGCTGAAAGATGCTGGTGCCTTCCAAACTCGATTTCATCCTGCTTCACCTGAAAACGCAGCATGGTTGCCGTGTGTTATCGCACCAAGGAAAGTCACTGCGGACAGAGCGTGACCCACACATTGGTAATGAAACTTGCTGTGGTGCAGGGTCCCTCTCAAAGCAGCTGACGTTCCAAAGCTGCTGTTGTTTCTCCTCAGATCTGGACAGATCTGGGTAGCACTTACGCAATTCATCAGCCATCGAGACGTGCCGAGGAGCCGTTCACAGCTGAAATGGTGTAGCTGTTGCAGTCAGCATTTCTTGGCAGGGGGACAGGGGCCAGCTGCTCGGCCAGCCCTGTTGCTAACAGACAAGCCGGGTTAGCTGGTATTGTGCCTCCTGTCAAAGGGAATTGCTTTGTTATTCTATTGAATCCATCAGTTGGCCAGGGTGAAAATCACTAAAAATTAAAAAAATGAAACAAAATCTGAAAACCAGTGTTTACTGTGTGTGAAAGTTACTTTCAAGCACGCTTGCTGTTAAGACAGGACATGAAAATCCTGCAAAAGTGTGTGAGAATTTATTTTTTTGCCCTATTAGAAGTCTTAGTTTCATACAAATACTTTCAGCTGATTATGCAAATTAAAACTCTTTTTGATTGAAGTGAAATCAACAGTACAGTTATGTTCATTTGTGGTCGAGACTTAAATGTCAAGGACAAATGGGAGGTATAATAAACACAATTTTTTAAAAAATCTAATTAACTGTCTTAGTTCACTGCCTTTCTCATTTAGAGAGCTTCTATTATTCTGATGCATTTGATTAAGCTCTTTCGGAAAAACCCAGAGAGCTCCAGCTGCCCATCATAATCGATGAGCTCAGCTAATTGCATCGTACTAGCCAGTGCCCTTCATCAGATAGTCAAGACTTTCATGAGCATTCATTTAGTGCCTGCAAACTTGGCATTGACAAATTAAGCTGTCAGGAATACAGGTGGCATAGTGCAAACAAAATTTATTCCTCCTCCTTGCTTACTGGACCATTCAGGAGAAGTAATTTTAGCATCCAAAACCAATAAGCTAAGACAGAACACATTCACAGCTCCTTCCGCTTAAAGAAATATAAATCAGTACTAGAGAAACCAAGGATTTGAAAAATTCCCCTCGCATCATACGGCAATAGGTGTGGTACAAAAATCTAGACTTCTAAACATTCTGAATCTGCCTTGCCAAACTTTTTGTGTTACAGGGCAACATTTCTCTTTTGCAACACAGTACAGAAGTTTGTGACTGCAGTTTAGGCTTGCTCTGCAAACCAGCTAAGGCTGTTTTCAAGCACTGCTGGCACACAGCGATTGTAAAACGGGTGCAATGCTTAAAAAGGGAACGACTGAGCAGAGAGAGCTGGCTGGTGTTGGGATGCCCTCCTATGGGACATGCAGGGTTGGAAAAGACTGTTCTTGCAAGTGCAAGCTGCTGCCTCTCTGCTACACCTAGCACAAGGGACATGTCAGGGTAAGCCCAGAGATGAGAGGGGGCTATAAAACCCACCTCACTCGCCAGAAAACAACCTGCACCAAGTGCTTTGCTGCCCTGCTTAGACAGCCAGCGTTCTCAGTACTACTTAGTTAGCTCTGTCAGGTTACACTTTTGCTGTCAGCTGTAGGTGACGTGCTCCTTTCTGGCCACCAGCATGCCTTTGGAGTCCATGGGATAAACTTGAAGGGATCTGAGACATTTCCTTCTTTGTGTCGACCATGCCAGATCCACGGGAAGCATTTAGGCAGTGAGATGGAATATCTACTTCTGTGTGACTCCATATCCAAGGCTAAGTTAAGCACTGTTGGATTTGGGAGAGTTGCTAGCCACTTCTGCAGGATCTGGGTTTTGGGTGGGGTTTTTCTTCAGGTTTGGAAAGTTGGTTAATGGGAACTTCTAGAGGGGATGTAAAGTTCAGTGTGGATTTTTATGCAACTCATAGTCCTTAGCCAATGTTCTGTTATTATGATCAAATGACGACTGATGAGGAAGGGTGGGGAAGCTTCCCTGGAGGGAGAATTAAAAAAAATACAGATATGCAACTTGAATTAGAAAAACAAGTTGGAAGAGAAAGGGAAATCTCTGAAAACCCCAGACGGAGAGGAAAGCGGTCAGTGTAGGTCAAAGCATAATGCAACAGGACATGCTGCACTGTGTAGGAATGCGGTAACTAAATATGCCAGTTTATCAGGGTGTGAGTACCAAAAACAGGTTGAGGACGAGTGATTAGAAATAAAGCAATCAGGCTTTTCTTGCTTTATTCTTCTTTGTTGTTGTTAGAGCAAACCTATCCTGACTTGACCAGGAAGAGCAGCTAACCCCTTGTGCCCAGCGTTTTGGTGAAGGACCCAAGCTAAAATCAAGGAGAGGAATCAGAGGGCAGCCTCAGGAAGGAATTCTGTAGCTTTGAGGACTCTCCAATAAAGGCATTTTCAGAGGCAGTAAGGACACGGGTGAAATCACGAAGGATTAACAAATTAAGAAGTATCTTTCTGGAGATTTCGAGAAGATTTGCAAGGAGAAGAGCAAAAGGAAAAAAAATATAAGAAAATTTGAGTTTGGGACAGGCCTCCACTTCAAGAGAAGAATTTATCTGAACTGGATCATTATTCACTTATCATTAGTCTGAATGTGTTCAAAATGTGCAAAATTATTTCTCTCTCCCTATGTAATCATTTCAGAAGTACATGAGTACACAAGTAACAGCAGAAAAGAATGCACCATCCACATCCTAGACTTTCTGCATTATCCTGGAGTGCCCAGTGATGACTTCTGTCTTCACTAATACCCAGTGCAACTTCAATTATAACAAGACATTAGTTTCCTTATCTGCCTATAAATAAGGTCAAAATATGTGTCTGTCTAACAACTAATCTCTACCCTCTGAGTCTGACTTTGAAGCCCATTCCTATCCATTTCAAAAGAAGCTGTTGACACTTTCTTGGTCATGGCCACGGAGCCCAGTCAGTACCAGGGGGTTCAGATATGGGTGACAAAAATGACCCAGAGTACTGAAAGACTTTCATATTAAAAAGCTATGAAAATGATGTTACTGCTTGTTGGTTATCACTGGGGAGAGGATACCAGATTGGGAAAACCATTATTCTAAATCTGATTGACTTTTAGCAACCAGCGTAGGTTGGATTTTTCAAGTAAGTTACCCAGTATTGCACGATGCTGTGGTTCATTTCTAGGCTGACAAGGTCCATACAGTTCCCAAGGACAATGCTTTTAGCAAGAAAGACAGGCAGCTGTTTCCCTGTTGCTCTCTGGAGGTAGAAACCTTGAGAAATCTTTCTCAGTAAACAAACTTGCCTTTAATACTGTAGTACTAAAGAATAATGGCAGTTTCATCACACTTGCAAGATTTTGGCATGCTTAATTGAATTTTAAGAGTTTTACAGAGGAAAAAAATGGGTGGTAACAAGGCAGAAAAGAAACACTACAAGATTAGTTGAAAGCAGCTTGGAATCAGCCAGCTCCCAGTGTTGCCAGTAACTAGTAACAAGAAGGATGAGAGTTGTTGGCTTTAAAGTGTTGTCATGTGGGAAATTCATTAGGTGATGCCTTTAACTAGTGCGGCAAAGGAGCAAGGAACATGCTTGGGCTTCCTTGTACCAGATCTACAACTTAAAGGCTTTGAAGGTATGCCATCCTTGAACCCTACAGCATAAATTCTGTCTTCTACCTGCAAACTTAGACTTTTCCTAGCATGACATAATCCAAAAAGCATGAAATAAATTAACAAAAGTGCCGTTTTCCTTGCATAACTGAGATTTTATTAGCTTCTGTCTTTGGCACAAGCTGTGACAGACAAATGATTGCGTGTTGCCGCTCAGTTGACATAGGTTTCTAGTGCAGATTGTAGATTGCTAATTCATTTGATGATACATAGATATGCTGCCAACGTCCTCTAACCTTTACAGAGGTACTTTGAATGCTGATTCCAAAACATTTTGGATCACAATCAGTCATCTGTCAACATTTCCATTGGACCACCATGCAACATTATCAAATGTTTAACTGGTAACACTTGGCACTAGAGCTCGACAGACGGCTCGCAGGTCTCCCACTGGGACCTGACAAACCACCAGTGGCCCACACACAACAGCTTGAGACTGGTTAACTTGGAATATGTTATTTGTAATAAGCCTTCCACTGGATTCTTCCTTTTGTCTTTCACTAATCCTTCTGTCTGTCACAGTGGATCAAAACCAAATGTTAAAGGCGGGGGAAAGGACTCATAAAAAGAACAGAAGATGATACTGTGAAAACAGAAGGAGAAACTCCTGTTTCTGTACCCTGCCATATTGAAGAAGTCCCATTCCAAATCTGAGACTGCTCACGTAACACACCCCCATCATCTCTGCCAAGGATAAAGAAACTGGAAGTCAATCACAGCATAAATTTAGATTCAGAAGCTTGTGTTTTTATGAGCACTCTATGCACCATTTTAATTTTTCTGAATTTCTATACAAATCTGCAGTTTTTGAAAAGGTATACAATATCTTTAAAGATTTAAAATTAAATGCAGGAAACAACTTTTGCAAACAGTTGTTTAGCAAGATGTATAACAATATTTAGGGAAATTAATATATATATAACTTTCTGCTGAAAGGATTTTGGTTATAATTTTTTCTGGTATGGGACTAATATATATTTGTGGAGAGATTTAGATTTTGTGAGCTGTAATGAACTGTCTCTTTCTTGATTTCTTGTATTTCATAAAAATAAATTATTTATTATTTAATAATTCTACCATTTGAAGTTATCTGTATTCCCTTCCCTATATAGATTCCTAACATGAGATTTTCCAGGTTTTCAGTGCCTTGGGCCAGTCCAAGATTTTTTAAAGGATCTGATTTTCCAAAGATGTTAAGCAGCCATCTTCTTCCTTTTAAGACTTTGATCTTGAGAATAGTTACAATCTTACCTCTCACAAAGTGCTGTAAATTAGCGCTCTGAACTCTTTTGCAGGGATATGAATATCTTTGTTCTGATTTTATAGAAAGAGATCTGATGAGTAATAATGTTGTTTTCACTTGGTAACTTTTGCCCATTTCAGGAGTGGTATTTTCTGTTTTCTGTAAACGTGTTTCAGGGGTTTTGCATTATTAATAACCTACTAAGTGGGATGCCTTCATCATACGCTGAGGTTCATTTTGTTACCTGTTACATATGTGCAATAAAAATCAGGCTTTATTTGAAGAACTTGTAATCTAAGCATCCTTAATGATATTTCTAATGGTATTTCTTGCTCTGGTAAAGTGGATGTATACTTGAAGAAGAAAGTCCCTCAATGGAATGCCCAGGGTGCAGACGGTCTGTTTGCTGAGCTGAGCAAGGCACATGAAGTTCATGGTTGCTCTGGTTGAATGTATCTCATTCAGCACCTCATTCACAAGACTTCCATATTCACTATTGTTGCAGGCAAAACAGTCTCAACTCAGGGTAGTACACAAAATTTAATTTATTGGCAATAAATAAACAGAAATGTTTGATCACTTGTTTAGGTATTGAGAAGAAAGTAAGAAACCAAATTATTAAATAAACACTCAGAGAAATACCTTCCTTCTCTCTCCCCAGGTTCAACTTCTGTCCAATGCTTTCTTAGCCCCTTCCTAATCTACACCCTCAGGGGTGTCCCTGGCCCACACGGGTCACATACACAGGCTGCACTCCCTCAGGGGGTCCCTGCCCTGGTGTGGGTCACTCTTGGGTGGGCACCCTGCCCAGCAACAAGTATGTCCTTCCAAGGCTGCGTCACCAGCCGTCTCCCCAGCAATGTCCCCTACCACATCTCCTCCATTTCGTTTCTGAAAATGCATCTCTTCACATTTCTCCTCATGAGGCCCCTTTTTGCATCCTCATATGTTTCCTTTTGTGTGTCCTCAGTGCATCCTCACGTCTCTCCTCCAGTGTCTCCTGCCCCAGCAGCATCTCCTGCCCTTTTTAGCATCTGTTTGAGCAGAGGAGCCGTGTTTTGGGGCACCGTGGGCTGTTTCCATCCGTTGACAAGCCAGCCCGACTGGCCCAGGGCGCCCTGCAGCTGCTGCCCTCCAATGCTGCTATTGCTTCCCAATACAACAACTTAGTTAAGCCCAGTTGTGCAAACACATAAGCCCCTCAAAGTCATTATGTGACTTATGTACACAATTGTAGGGTCTTGACCTAAATTAAGTATGCATGAATACACTGTACAACTTCCTTTCACCATCCCTGCAGTAAAAAGACATTTAAAAAAAAAAAACAAAAAAAAAAACAAAAACAAAAAACAAACAGTTAAATTGTCAGGGTTTAATAATTAATTAATTTTAATTCCTTCAATTTATTAAATTGTCAAAACTATGAATCACTCAACATAATGACTAGTACCCACCACTGGTCTCCAACACCTCTCACACACTGATACTTCTTGTGACACACTCCCAGTCCTAAACTGTACCCAAACCACGTCACCAGGCAGATGAAAAGACACAAAGAAACCATATATGCTCTGCGAATTGCCTTTTTGAAAGGAGCTCTTTTAAACAGTCTTCTATTTTGAAATTTTATGTACTGAAATTCTCCTAAAGTGTTCTAGAAGAAATCTTTTTCTTTATTGTTGCAATGAAATCTAGAAAAAAAATGAAAAAAGAAAAAAGAAAAAAAAGAAGGCTGCACAATCAATTGTAGAAAAACTGCTACACCTTATTTTTGTTCCACTATAATTATAAGTCTTGTTCTCCAGAGCCGAAATCATAACAGTTAATAACTTCCTAGCAAAACTAAAGCTCAGCGAGCTAGGAAAACAAGATCAAGAAGCCATTTAACACAGTACTCCACCTTAAACAATTTCCCTTCTCAGATTTATCCTTTGATAACTTTCTCTCTGATGGATATTGAACGAAGGATCTCCTATATCTTCCTCTCACACCTATTATCTTTAAAATTACGTCTCATTTTCCGCCTTCACCTTTCAGCTTTTGTCTCGATATACACGTCCTGTGCTCAGATGCAGTCTCAGTTTTCAATTCCCACGTGTTTCTTCCTTGAGCTTCAGGTTCGGAAAGAGCTCACAGTTTGGCCAAATCTTCTTGTCTTTCCTGTCTTTGTGGTTCATGTAATTTCTCTACAGGCCACTTACTTTCTTCAGTTCCTTTTTCTACTAGGCAAGAGAACTTCCCTCCCAAGTCTCTGATTTTGTTGAAGACTGACTGCCAGAAACACGTAGATTTAATTTTCCTGTTCTTCCCATTGAAACCTTAAGTGAGTGTTCCCCAAGTTACCTTTCTCTGTCATTTTGTCAACAGTTCCTCCCTAACGCCTGGGGACAGAGGTAGAAGTTTCTCTGGTGGTTGCTTTTGCCAAAAAAAAGTATCCAAAAAATTGTCTCGCACATATCACAGTAATCTGCTGCACAATTCACCGGGTAGTTAAAAATCTCCACTGCCATCACAGGAGTGGTGATTCTGTCACTTACTGTCAAGAGGAGGAGTGGTGATTCTGTCACTTACTGTCACGACATTGTATTCTCTTTCTTGCCCCGGTTTTAACGTTGTCTTTACACCTCAACCTGCTCCCTGTGGCAGGAGGTCTGACGGGAACCTCGCGGGGTCCTTGCCTGGGGCCTCCCTGGGCTTCTGCTCCCTGAGCCTTCAGACCGTCCCCAGGGCTGCCGTTAGCAGAAAGGGGCAGAACACTGTCAGCCCTCAATAACCTCTCACCCGCAGGCTCCCGGGACGTGCTCGCCACCAGGTCAGGTCCCAGTAACGGAGAGATGTTGCCGTTGCTCTCAGGGAAGAATTACCTGCAACCACCATTTCCATCTTTAATTTCCTCCTACAGACCTTGGTCCTTGGGTCGCGCAGCCGTCTCTTCCCTGTCGGTGTAACGCTCTCTCACAGAGAGAGTGGCCTGCCCGGCTACGCCATTTCTCAATCAGGCAGAGTTCCTCGGTGGCTAACTTCTTTACAGTCCCTGTGAGACAGCTCTACAGCATTTATAGAACCATAGAATCACAGAATCATTATGGTTGGAAGAGACCTCAAAGATCATCAAGTCCAACCGTATACCTGATGCCACCCTGTCCACTAAACCATGTCTTGAAGTGCCACATCTAAACGTTTTTTGAACATCTCCAGGGACGATGACTCCACCACCTCCCTGGGGAGCCCGTTCCAATGCCTAACGACTCTTACAGTGAAGAAGTTCTTTCTAATGTCAAGCCTGGGTCCAAAGGGTCCAAAGCCGTGCCTACAGCTGTGTAGAAGTTAACAGGTCACCAAAACGCTTTATTTTACCCTTAATTCTCTACCAACTGCTTCCTTGGCTCACAGTATCTTCAATCAGGCAGGAAAGGGGAGGGTCAGGGAGAAAGAAGGAATCCACTCCCGGAATGAAGCCCGATAAGTAAATTTCTGTTAAGACTCCCGAATGAAACCTGACAGGTCAATGGTGCTACAAACCCCTGCACACGGGACAGCGGAGGGACGGGGTGCTCACCCCTTGGCTGGAACGCTTGGTATAATTACACCCTGACTTTGCCCCAAAACCTAGCAAGGGTTAGCGTGTTGTCTTTTTGAGATTATAGTCATAAAATTAAGTCAGCTGTGGGCAATATATTCAGCTCGCTTTCATACACACACTGCAAGCCTTGTTACCAGGACCTCACAAAGCATCTCTTGAAAAAGGAATACAAGATGCTCTTTGTAAATAAAAGTTCATGAGTCTGAGGAATGAAGTCATTTTCCAAAATCGCAGTGAACGATATTCTTTTCTAGGAGCCGATGAGAAGCTGAGAGGTGGGCTTGAGGGAAAGGATCTGAACGAAGTATATTAGAGAAACCACTTAGCCCTATTAGTCCATGACACAGCCAGGCTGTCTCCCTCCTCCTCCTCCTCCTCCACCCCCCCCCCCCCCCAGCCACAGCCTCCCCTCCCCCATGCCAAAAGAAAAGGTTACTCTAGCTGTTTTCTTAATAAATTTGGCACCTTTCTGCCTTCCACTAAATAAACTGGAGATGTTAAAAAATAAACAGTCACGAGCGTCAATGCTTCATGTGGAGCGGTTGGATGGAGATGTGGGGGTGGCGTGGGGGGAGGAAAGGGTGACCTCACTTTCTGAACGGCAAAGTTTGAGTGGGAGGGTCTTGACACGAAAGGTAAAAAAGGGAATGATGTGAACATGTGAAGGAAGCCAGAGCAGCGAGCAGAGCGTCAGTCCGTGTCCTGACAGGGGGAGATAAGGTGGCTGGGGAGCCAGCGCTGCTTTCCTGGAATACAATCTCTGTTTGACACTCGCTGCTTAAGCACTGCCCATCTGTATGTTATTGAGCTGGAGCCTCTGGGGAAAATCAGGAGCCACAGGCACAGAGAGTGAACAAGGGAGGCAGCAAAAGCGCTTTTCTTCCCTTCTTTTCCTTTTTTTTTTTTCCTTTTTTTTTTTTTTTTTTTTCCACTTTTAAATCAGGATCTGGTTAGACTGCCTTGAAGTGCCACATCTGGAAACTGAATGCTGAAAGAAAGTTAAAATAACTGAGGCACCACTAAGCCAAGGGGGGCTGATTGCAGAAGAGGGTAAACAATTACTGAGACGCTAGAAGACCACTGCTGGATGTAAGGGGAGGAAATGGCTTTGATCTCCGCCTGGCCCCTCGTTTCTCCTATATTATTATTTTTGAGATGCTTCTCCTCCAGCACAGCCTCGAGTGAGGGAGGTGTTTTTCAGTTTGACATTGAAGGTAGCTCAGCGGTCAGCGCGCAAGAAGCCACTGTTATCAGAGGGCAGCAGCAGGCAGTAGCTACTGGAAGTTGGGTGCCTTTTGCTGAGGTACAGTAACTCCCTTCTCTCTCTAGTGTCCGCGCTTTTCTGCTTTCATCTGTCTGTGTTCAAGCTCCCGTCTGGTTAACGTTAACTTAATCATTCAATCCTTAAAGTGATACCGGAGGATTTTTTGGGGGGGTTCTGAGACGCTGCGTTTCGGGACTGGAGAGATAGAGTTCAGACTTCAAAACGTACACATGCCCTGCCTGCTGCGAGCAGACAGCTGCTGTACTTTGCCGTGAGGCTGGCTTAGCTGACTTTCCTGTCAACACAACCAAACAGGCCTGTCCAAAGAGCTATTTTACAAGGGTTAATTGTCACAACACTTTTCTGCTTGCCTTGTTGTAGTTCCTGCAGTTGCAATTCACTTAAACTTCCAGAAAGAGTCTGTCTTTGGTGGCAAATGCTGTACTGTAGAAGTTTGTGCTTTTGTCTCTGAATGCCACAATCTGAAGTTCCTTTTTGCGATGGGAGCGGGGATAGTAAATCAAAGTGGAGGCAACTGCCTGCAGAGAAAACACCTGCAGAGATTTTAAGACTTCCAAAAAGTATGAGGTTGGGATTAGGGAAAAAATGAAACTAGAGAGAACTGAGAAGCAATTTGATGGTGGAAAATTTTCCCGTAACCCCTGTGTTTTGGGATCGGTTGATGCTCCTCATTCTAGCAAGGCTGTGTTGGGAATGGACTACTCAAAAATACAGCTTGAGAAAACAGTTAATTACTCCAGCATACACTGAGAGAGGGGGTAGTAATGTCTCATGCGTGGGAGACGCAAAGTGGGAGGCAAACAGAGCTACATAAGGTCATGGGAAGGGAAAATCTAGCGTAACATCCAAAAATGAGGTGAGACTAGCACAGCCGTGTCACTATGACAATATCAAGATCGTAGTCTCCGATATCGCAAGTCTGATTTTCCCCCTACGCTCCAATTGCCAGGACTAACAGCCGTGGAAATAAGTGCACAAGCCCTTCAGACAGCCAGGCCTCCAGGGGGGCCGGGCAGAGCTCGTCCCCCACTGCAGCAGCTCCGAGCTCCGAGGCAGCCTTGGGAAACATCTGCCCACCCTGCCTGGGACTCGGCGCGAAACATGACCTGTGTGAGAAAACTGGAGGCTAAACCCTGCTCCGCTCGACATAGGGGCTCTCGGGAGCCATCCTGGGCTTGGATGGGGTCCATGACGTGGGATGAACAGCTCTTCTCCTCTGGCCTGGGATCAGCCCCGGGAAGCCTCATTGCCACCTGTTGCTTGCAACATGGAAAGTCCCTCAATGAAATGCCTGATTTAAGAGCTGGATGGGTTTTGTAGCTGCTTTTCACAGGATAATGGGCATAAGTGATTATTAGCCTTTCTTGGTATGATTGTGTAGTATGGTTTTCCCAAAGACACAGTTTACATTGCTTCACTTTAATATATTCTTTACTTTGGGAAAGTGCCGTGACATATATTGGACACCACAGGGAAATGACACTTTAGTCTCCTTCACCCATTTCAGTCCTCCCTGAAGTTTCATTTGTACAGTCCGATCTAACAGAGTCACACAGTGGTGTTTGCTCTGGCAGTTTACTGCGACCCCTGCAATGGCAGCATTTAGACTCTGGATGCCGCGTTACAAAGGAATGATGCTGCCGGCTACCGTCTCACCAAGGCCCTTGCCCGCAGGATGTTATGGTTTGATGAGGAAGGAGCCGGGATTTCAGGCCCCTTTGCCAGCTGCAGATTCACCTTGCTATTGCATTTCAGAGCCCACCTCCATGGCAATTTCTGAGGAGGCTCAGTAGGATGCTCTTTTGGGATGGGGCCGATGGCACTGTAACAGTGAGAACCTGCTTACCCATTGATTCACGTACATAGTTGGTAGCAGGAGCTGGGGAACTGGCTCTAAGCCCAGAGGTTAATGTAGGGGCCAGAGACCAATGGTCTGGTAGTCTCTCACCTGAGGAAGAAATACTTCCTTTGGTCCTCAGAGAGCTTCTCCCTCCCACAGCCCACCTCCCCTCCCTTGGCCCTGGGAACAGGGTTTGTCCCAGCAGTTTTGAATGAGCCTCTTTCGAAGCCCAAGTTCTTAACCCACAGAGAACCGCAGAGTAAACTCCCTTACACAACGCGGTTTGATTCAGCTCCTTCATCTAAATATTGACTCAGGCCTACAGCTCTCCCGAGCAGACAGAGGCTGTTAGTCACATTGAATAGTGCCAAATTATACAAAGGGGATAGATTCGCCAGGCAGAGTTACGGAGCCGTGGATGGGGCTTCCTTGTAGACTGTGGTGGCAGTCAACCGCCACGTGAAACACGCCGCTGTAAAGCCGGAGCACTGATCAGGGCAGACAGAGACCATGGTATTTCAGCGTCCTGGACAACGTTTGCCCCACACATGATCCTGCTCTACATATCTTCAGAAACCAGCGAGGTCTGAGACAGTGTTGGTGGGAGTTTGCAAGCTGTAACTGGTGGGACGCTCTTAAATCCTGATAAGAGTCTGGTACTATGAACCCATAGAAGAACAGGAGATCCCAACTAATGTAAATACATATTAGTGAATATTTCTCAGTTTTCCACTCCTCTTCCTTTCCCATTTTTGGCAACCCTAAACTCAGAGGAACTGGGAGAAGTGGTTTAAAAAATCAGAATTAATGTTAATGTGGAGCTTTTCTGTGCCTTGCATTTGAACGAAAGCCTCTCAACAGCAGAAAGAAGAGGACTAACTACATTTTCAATGCTGTGCTAATAGGTTGTACCCACTCAGAGTGGACCATGGGTTTGAGTTGGACTTCAGTCAACATCCAGTAGCTTGGTGCCCTTGTTGTTAATCAATATGCGATCCAGTACACCTAAATTAGGCACATAAACTGTTCTTAAAACTTTTCCATCCGAATCAGGCACTGTCTTTAAGCATAAACCCAAACTCCCTATATGGTAACGGAGACACTAGGTTTTTAAAGCCTCTAACTCCTAGCGGTCTTCCCTGGAGGGCCTCAAAGGAGCCTTTTCCTCTGTAAGAACTGTGTTGGGTACTTGCTTCAGGACAGATTTATTAATCAGCTAAAGTCTGGGGCATAAAATGTAGATGTTTAAATGAACTGGACTAGAGTCCACCCAATGAAATGTTATGTTACCTACATAATGAGCACCGGTAGTGAAAGCTAACAAGCGAGTGGCAAACATCAGAAATCTTTGTTTTGGGGTTCCACTCATTAGCTTAGACACAGCAAAAGAAAAGGGGGTGGTGAGACACTTCCTCCAGGTGAGGCACAGAGCTAAAGCTGAAAACCAGAAGTAACTTCTGAGAACAGTTACATCCCACTGTCAGACACATGCCTTTAAACCAAGAGGCAAGTCATACATTATCATTTGGGTCTGAAGCCAGCTGCTGTCAACATTTGTGTTTATTATAAATTCCGCTGACATGATGGTTTTAATTATATAGGTGTAGATTTTGTTCCTTGGTAGGAAGAAAGTTTCTTACAGAGTCTAAAGTGAGAATAAAAATGATACAAGACTTCAAATACTAGAGAGTATGGCAAATGATCCTCTGTGATTCATGTTGTGCAGTCACTCACTTTAATGTAAAATGAATGTAAGGTGACATCCAGAAAAAGTCTCATTTCATTTTGATGCAAATGACTACATGAGGTCAAGAAAATATCAAAGAGAGCCCAGTATAGGAGATGAGGGTGGGAAGGGTTAGTGGAAGAAAGGGAAGACAGACATTCTGTGGAGACACTTGCCAAGCAAGAAAAGATAATTTCAAATGTCCTCTATGGAAAGAAGAAGTGAAGCAAATAGTGGGAAAGGAAGCAAACTGAAGCAGGAAGAAGACAAAGGAGAGGAAAAAATTAGACCAAATATGAGATAATCAAGAGCCTTAAGAGTAAAGAAAAAATTAAGTGCTTGGGACAGGGCAGGAAGCCAGTTCCCAGAGTGAAGGAAGGCATGATGATGTTGGACGGATGAAAGAGGAGAACTCTTTCCAGCATCAGTGGTTTTGGCTCAGGGGAAAGGCAAAGAGGCAAAAGAAGTCCTTTAAAGGGAACAGTCATCATAGTCAAGTCAAAATTAGCCATTTACTATAAGAGAAAGTAAAAGACTGAAGTTGTCTGTTGGAGCTTGCGTGTTAAAATCACATATTTGACAATCATTTTTTCCTACCTGACTTCTACCAGCAGCCACTGATCTAAATTTTCAAAAGCAAGAAACAGTATTTGAGGCGCTTTCTTTCTGGTTCTTTAAAGCAATACATAATAATTAGCATGGGACCCAAACCTCTCTAAAATGGCTTACACTAAATATATAAAAAGAGACAACCATAAGTCCCAGAAACTTGTTAACAAAGACTCACACTATCACCAAATTACCTTCATCCCTTCCCTCGTAAAGTTTGGAACAGAAAGTCTTGCAGACTGTTTAAAGAAACCACAATTTGATCCTTACTTGTGGCATTAATCTGTTCAAAACAAACTAGCACTAAAAGAAGCAGCAGAAGACCTAATCCTGAGGTGTGAGCCAAAAAGGGTTTCAGCTTGACAGAAACCTTTATATTCTTTTAAGCTAACGGGAACTGCATCTACCTTTAAAAAAGCAGATCTTTAAATGAATTCATTTCAGACCCTTGAGGTTATGTTAGGTTAACTCCCATAATGGGCAATTTGGATTTCTAGCTGCTGGGTTTTTTCTGGTACAACAAGGTTATGTTCTGAGAAACATCTATTAGTGGGGAGGAAGTTTTACTGCAGATGTTTGTGATTCCAACTTAAGTTTCTCATCAAAGCTTTAATGAAAATCAGCTGCTTGGAGTAGAGCCGCCAGACCCCAAACCTTTTAAATCATAGGAAGCTGAAGCAAATGGAAGCACAGGGCAGAGCAGATGGATAGTGGAAAATGTTCTCCATTTCAAGAAGGTGCACAAAGCACCCACCAGAACAATGCAATTTAAACTCCACTGCAGTGAGTTCCCACAAAGTTTTGGGCAAGTACCAGCAAAGTGCCCCGAAGCTTATTCAGGGCTGTGAAAACCAATAAAAGGCATTTCATTCCCACTTTTATTCATGACATGGGAAGCAAGGAAGGAATTAAGAGTCCAGTTTTTCCAGGGGGCATGAGAAGCAACAGAAGAATTGATTTCTGAAGGTGGACTTGTCCTGATTTAAACTGAGAACAATTAGAGCTCCTAGTGTTCAAGAGCTGTGTGAAATAGATCTGGCTTGTGAGTAATATATAACCAGCCACTGATAATTTACAATTTGCTTCTGGACTTAGATTTCAAACACCAAAATATAGACACCCTTGGTTTTTATATTTTAATTGGTCCTCTTGAACGTTTGGATCTGATCCCAGTTCATTTTCAGACACCACCATGAGCTGGGGATGTTTGGGTTATGCATCCTAATGCAAGAGTCAACAGCTGCTGAACAGTACTGTATACAAAGCTGTTAGAGCTCTGCAGTTTGGGATTCTAATTCTTTGTCGTTAAATGATCTCAAAGAGATTTTCCTAACTATCAGTCAGGATACAGACAGTGTGTATTTGGTAACACAAACAGAGATTGACTGAAAAGCAGCAAATACGATCTGGGTTTGTCGTTCCTGCTTAGATGTATTGCACAATTCTTTAGATGGTTATTTTCTTAAAATAAATACTTCAGAAATACTAGAACACCTTTTTTTCTTTTAAGATAAACCTGTGAGAAACAGTGCTAAAACCCCAGCATTCAAGGGTTACTAAGATATCTAATAAAAGCCAAAGAATAATAGAGGGTTATGAAAAATATTTTAGAAATTACTATTCCAAGTTTACAAGACTGTAAGGGGAACTAAAATGTTATTTTTTAAGTTATGACACATGGTAGCCAGGGAGCACGGGAAGAACTGGCACATTTGAATGTTAATTTGAAACATAATTTAATAATTACTGAATAAAAAGACTCTACCTGCATGAACAACTTCAGTACGATCTGTAAAAATAGCTATTTTAGCTAAAACTGTAAGGCTCTGCATCATTGTTTGGCTCTGTCTTCCCACCAAAAATGAATAAAAATGAACTCGTTCAGCCTTTCCCCACCGGCGTCAGGTGGCAGAGAAAGCGACACAGAACCAGCACCTACACCGGATCATTTCTGATCATCCCCTGTTACCACCCCACGACGCATCCTCTTACTGCTGTATGAACGGCTTTCTGAGTGGCAAGAGATGAGCAGACTCCTTTTCTGCCCAGGCTAACACAAGGCCAACATGTCCTCGGGTTTCCCACTGTGGTTTTCCAGCTCTGAGCCGCGATGATAGCCCGTGGAGAGCCACGGAGAGCCTGCCGTCCATGACGCCCTTACGCTGTGCTCCCCACTCCTGGCTCCAGGGACCCTTCCTCCAACACACTCTGTGGAAGCATTTGTCCCGAGAAAATCTGCTCCAGTATCCAAAAAAGAAAAAAAATAATAAAAGAGCTGGCAGGACAAAACACGGCACAGCCCTCGCTACCCCAACTATTAAAATCCTACATGCCCTAGGAAAGCTAACGCAGCCTGGCCCAACGAGGGCTGGCAAGGTCTCCAGAGCACCGGTACCTGGCACAGACCCATTCACGGGGGAGGTGGGCAGCTGTTGAAGGTCTAGACATGGTGTAAGGTCAGAGGGGATTTGTGTGCCCTGCTCAGCTTTTTGCAGATTTGTGGTTTTCTGTGGCTTCCTATTTCTCGTCAATGGCAAGGACGGTCTGCAGAGGCTCACCAGAGTCTCTAAGACACCAGTTAATTACTTCTAAGTCAGCTGGAAACAGGGGCTTGGGCAATGGATTTTTGTGAGGGATGAGGGAAGAAGTTGTTGGTTTTTTTCCCTTGATGCATCTATTCTTCCCCATCTTTGAGTGACCAGAAACTAATTTCTTCACCATCAGACTATGTCTATGATGAAACAAGCCAGGGGTCAGGAGGCAGTGAGAGATCAGGGCAGGTTATCCCTTCTCCCCAGCCCTGGTTTTTCCTCTCTCCCTTCGGACCACAGCCTCTGCCCACCTCCATGCTGGAGGCAAGGCACGTAGTACAAAGTGCACCATGCGGAGCTGTCTCACTTCCTTCCCTCACATTTACGAAGCTCTGGGATCATGGAGGGGGAAGCCCTGTTTCTGAGAACAGCACCTTCCCATCGGCCATCCCCAGGAGCTGCCTGTTTGTCCACAGCTGGGCCACCCTTCGGAGGGAGAGATGGATGAAAGCTCTTTATCTTCATCTTTTAAGATTTTCACATTGGCTTGTGTTTCACGCTAACAAGTTTTTTAATTGATGCCATGGCTCTTGGTCAAGCAGATCACTGTATGTCTCTACTGTGATTCCAACATTTTAAAGAGCTGCAAAATCAAACCAGGAAATACTACAAATCTGGGGTGGGGGAAATTGCTGCAAAAGTGAAATCAAAGCAAGCTTCAGATTTACCCTCTCAGTTTTAACAGTGTCCCACAAGCACAGTTGTACCTGCTTAAAAGACCACTTTTCATTTCTCATCCCTTGCAAGCTATTGTCTCTGTCTGGAAATCTCCCAGGGAGTGCTGTAGTTTGTCAACTGGTTATGTCTCACTTATCTGGGGGACTCCAGAGGAGAAAGTATGACTCAGAACACGCATTTCACGCGAGTGTTTTGTGGGGACTGGGTGGAGGGTGGTTAATGAGGAAACAACGCAGAGTTATTTATCCCTTTTCCTGTAAATTGTTCTCCTTGAATAAACTTGGCATTTTGTTTGAAAGAGGAAAATCAAATAGCTACCTTTTCAACTGCAGATTTTCTATTTCTAACAATAAGCATCTGTAAGATTTTTACTTAGTGGCTGTAGTAATAAGTACATTAGAGCAGAGGCTGATATTAATGTCTCCTCCTTAGCTAACTTGCTAAAACATTTTAGCCCTCTCCCTTTTTGGAGAAGAATGCCTTTTAAGCAGAGGCTTTGTATTTCCCACTGTATATGGAAAAAATGACTGTGCACTTCTATGGAGAATGCCTAGCTGAGAAATGTTTATGTTGGATCCAACCCCATCTCTGTTGCTGAATGGCATTTTGTTTTCCACTTGGACTGGGGAAGGGGTAACGGTCTGGAAACACTTTCAGCACAGGAAATTTTTTTGAAGTTAAATACAATTACTTAGTCAAGGCAATAGATAATGTTGCTGCCCTGCAGAAAGCCATCTGGTTTTCAGCTATCGCTTGGTTTTGCGGGAGTCACCATTAGTCTGTCACTTCTACCACGGAGGGATGCACAAGCCCACTCAAGGAAGAAGAATATGGAGTGACAGTGGGCTGGGGAGAGGGGTCCTTGTTATTTTTCCCTGTCGCCCATGCTCTGCTTTGCTTGTTGGTTTGGGGATTACCCATGTGCAATTAGCCATATTCACTCTCCAACTGCTAGCTCTACTATGCGACAGGGAGAACTAGAGGTAACTTTGTTCTGTTCCTCCCCCACCAGCAGGATTTTACCTAGAATTGGAGCAACTAGTTTCAGTCTTACTAGTTTTAGTTTTAGCGATCTCTGAGCTCTTTGTCTAAAACTTTGGGAAGATGGTTTCCATCAGCGTCATAATCTGTTCTTTATTATCATCAAAAATTAAACTTCTGTTTTGGAAGCTGATGAGTTGATAACTCCCCAGGTGATACATAAATATTGCCAATTGTCAGGGATAAGTCAGCAAATGAAGTTTTCAGGTGAGGTTGTTATTACATTAGGGCCTTGACCTGTCTGCCTTAAGGCAATCACAATTTTTTCAGTAAATTCTAAGGAGAGCTCAACCCCTCTGTATATATAAATGCTGGTGAACTTACAGTGTTAAGTTGTTGCTTAACACAGCAACAGTCAGAAAACCAGGCTAAATTCAGTCACCAGATATATTCTTTAGGAGGCACAGACTGGCCAGACACGGCGTGCATGGCTCCAGAGCAGCCACAGCCCTGGACTCTCAGGTGGGAGCATCACTGAGGACAGACAGAAAGGGACAATGCTGAGACCCATGCCCAGGGGATGACAGGAGGGACACCAGTAACAGAAAATAAGGCTTCATTTGTTTCATCACACATTCAACAGCTCATCTACTGGAAAATATTACAGACTCAAAACCGGTGTCACTGCTTTATTTATTCTTTTTGTGTTTGGAGATTCAAATTACTGAGCTTCACAAAAACACACCATTGCAGCTTTAATGAGCATTTCATATGACCTACCTAGAAAACCCCATTATTATATTAATTTGCCCAGATCTATGGCAAATGCACCCAGCGAGGCTTTAATTTTCATTGAACCTATCTCATCGTAGAATTTAATTTAAAAAATAAGAATATGCAACAATATTGGGGGGTTTCACCGAATGTCTACTTCAGCAAGAAAGAATTTGCTTTTACATTGGCAAGCAAAGAGCAAAACAGAAAGCTTGTTATTGCATAACTCACATAATTGCTTTAGTTTGTAATCTCATTAAATGCAATTAGAACTGAGATACCTATCAAGATAAGTGGATAAAAAAAGATTACCAGCATTGTGTCCAAAACTCTTCACCAACTTCTGGTTAATTCCTAATTTAAAACATCAGTGGAGCATTGGAAGTAACAAATGCTTCACAGTTAACAATGTCAGAAATTTAAGAGAACAATACAGAAATTTAATGTACTACACCAGGGTGCTTATTATAAAACTACCATGAATATTGATTTGGAGACTAAGCTAAAAAATATGCTCCTCTCAGAAATGTTTACAATTTTAAAAATAAATTTGAAATTACTGATGGCTAATTTGCATGAGGTTTCTGCCCTTGAAATGGTAAATACTACAGAGTGGCTTTTTGCATGTAGACAGTTCTCTAACAGCTGTAGTGTCCTATTAAATGGGGTAATTAACTTTCTGGCTATGATGTCACACATTGAATTAATTTCTCCAGTAATAATAGTTAGAATGTGACCTTTTTACTTCAGAAGAATTTGATACTGTAGACCAGAGGTAATGAAGGCTTATAGAAATTATAAATAGAGCTTAGAGGCCTAAGGGGAAGCTGATGAGCAAGCCTGTTTGTTTTTAATTCTGTAGGTTTGTGAGACTTCAAAGCTCAGATCAATTTAGCAAAAATCAATGGAGAAGAAATAAAATTGCAAAGCAGATGTCTGCTTTTGTCTGCGTGTTGCAGAGTATCTCACAGTGTAGAGGAGGACTTCTATCCATCTCTCTTTATGATGATTTTGATGGTAGAGCATGTCTGGCCAACAGGTCAGTTATTAACTTCTGAGACCCTCATTCTCCAGAGAAAGACAAAGATCTCTCTGAAATGTCACTTCACAAGGATTTATAGGTTCAAGTACAAAGACAGTCTTGAATTTGCTATTACTCAAGGTCTGGGAATTTGAAATTAATTTATTTCTTCCAATGATAACTTAAGCTAGAGTGAAGTATGACAGCTCTTAGAAAGGGAGTCATCAGGCCATTTTATTTTTAAAATTAGTTATAGTTTAACTCGGTGGTTGGAAGAACTCACAGCAACCTCCTCCATAGCCAAGATCTGGTCTAGGAAGATGCATGTACCAAACTAAGAGAGATTAACAAGGCAGGTTAAAAGGGGAAGTTATCAGCAGAACTAATGGGTTTTGTACCTTCAGTAAGATCTCCAGCTCTTTATTTGTTTTTTCAAGAAGAGGAAAATGTTTTAATCATTGTATCTAACAAAAACACATGCCCTGAAAGGTATTTTAACAAAAACAACTTCTATATAAAATAGCTTTTTCCATATTTGTATTTCCTCTCTTTTATGAATTGAAGAAAACAGCTTTTCCTTAAATACCTTAAAAGCTCTCCTACAAAGTTAGTTTCAACTTTTCATGTGAAATTTTAACACTGAAATGTAATTCTTTCTCTTTCTCTCTACCCTATTTGACTAATCCTTTTCATGGTATGCTTTGGCAGTAAATCCTCACAGGTCACTCATAAAAGTTGCCCTCAAATACCAGAGTGTGGTCTATCCCTTAAAAAGGATGGAGAAAGGATGGAGAAAAAAAAAATGGGAAAGACAGCACAATGCCAAGCAGTGCTGTGTAAATATGCAAATGGCTTTAAGGCATGGCTGTTTAGCTAGAAGCCAAAAAAGTTCTTTCAGCACTGGATTAAAAAGACTGTAAATCTTGGGTCCAGCAACAGCTTTATATTCTCTGCAGACATTTGAAGCAAGCAAATCGTGACTACCAGAATTGTCTGCCCACGTGGGCATTATTCATGGTGGATCTGACTAGTCCTCTTAAAAGACATGAAGCTGTTGAGTTGTGTCACTGCTGAGGATTACATTGGGTACATCTGGGACACTGTAATCTGGGATTACATTGGGTACGCTGCTGTGGATTACATCGGGTACATCTGGACACAGTCCCAGGAAACCGGCTCTAGGTAGCCCTGCTTGAGCAGGGGGGTTGGACCAGACAATTCCTTCCAGCCGCAACCCTCCTGTGAATCTGTGATTCTGAGTGACTATAGTCATGATTCCATTTTACAGATAGAGAAACTGAGCAAAAGAGTAATGTTCATGGTCACACAAGAGCTGCGCAGAAGAATGTGTTTTCTTGAGTCCCAATATCCTTATGAACATAGTTGGAGACAGAGGAGCTCATGCACAGAAACAGGGTGAAGAGTTTCTCATCCGATCAGTGAGAAGGAATATTTTTCCTTATGTTAATTTCAAACAACGTAATGAAACTATTGCCACGAAAATGTTGGTAGATTAGAGATGAAGGGTATGTCATGAAGCAGGTGAGTGACTAGAACCAGGTGCAGGCAAAGGCAAAGTGGAAGAGTAGGAGGACAAATGTAAAGCAGGACAGGGAGGACAGGAGTATGAGTAGAGTGCACAGCAACAGCAGAAGGGCTGTGGGAGCCAGTGGGGGCAGGTGGAGATCCACAACCCACCAGCGTGATGTTCAGATGCTCCAATAATAGAAACAGCCCAAGAGAAGTACAGAGGCCTCCCCTAAGAAAGGCCAATGAACGACCATCTCATCTGGTTGGCATTTACTGTAAGACTGTTTAAATGACATTCAAATCTCCTTGCCAACAGGAGAGACATATAATATAGACAAGACTAAAAGGTAACCTATAAATAAAAACTAGAGTGAATGTGTGCTATAAATATAAAGTGAGGAGCCATGGCTTTAATCAATGCCTCACTATATATAACCAGACCTATTGGAACATGCTGTCTGCAGCAAACCCCTCATTGCTACGAGTACTCAGTACGACTTTGAGGAAATCGTAACTGCACACATCTTATCCATATGGTTATTCTTTCTCCTTTGGCGAATTCAAATCCATCCAAATTTGGGGGATATGAGAGCTAGAAGAAATTGATAAACAAATTATTTGCATCTATACAGTTATGATTGTAAGAAAGTGGTAGGGATATGAATGACAGTTAGGACAATACCAGAGCTGTCATCAAATACTTGTATATAAAGAGCCTAAGGATGCCTTCTAGAAATATTTTCTCTCTCCTGCCTGAAAAAAGCAGAACAAAACAAAGCAGAGTGAATTTAATTAGACAAACTTTACCCCAAGTCGTACACTTCACATAGGATCCATCAGATCATGAGATCCTTTGTCCACATGGCCTACCGTAGTTAGATCAAATGTAATTGTACAGATGGATCCTTTTGGCAGGTTGGAGGAGTAACAAAAATCAAAGTGTTTAAATACAACCATCTCTTATCTCAGCCATTTCAGCTATTGAGAGACAGAGATCACCTTCTCAAGTTTCTCCCATAGCAGATATTAAGGGAAAAAATGCAGGGCTTTGCTCTGCCTTTCTTGACTACACGTTGCTGGCAATCTTGTGAACAGTCTGGTGTCCATGTGTGGAACAGATGAGGATTGAGGATAAAAGCTGTGAAGAACAGGAGCAATGCCAAATAATATTCAAAGCAGCAAATAATATTACAAGCAGTGTTTTCATGCAGTTATCACTCACAGCCCTACCCTTTTGGAGAACAGGAATTGGGAGTGTGATAATACAGAGGCATCTGGCAGCATCTGATGCTGGGTTCAGTGATTTGTTATCTCCTAGTTATGAAGTGTGGCAAGACAGTTTTTCATGGTTAGCTAGGCCAAATAGGAAAGGCAGATTACATGCTGATGCACACTGCTCAGGTATCTTACCGGTACTTGTAAAATACGTACTGTCTTCTGGGGACAGACAAAACCAGCATAGTTTTAATCTTTATCAGTTAAATTCATCCCAAAACTTACCTAACAGCGTTTCTCAGCTGTAGTCAATATTTGGTACGAAAGCATTTTCAGGAAGAGCTGGTGAGCTAGCGCCAGTGAGTTCCTCACCCCCAAAAGTGGAGAAGCCTGGGTGTGAAGTACACCAGAGCATCACACACTGCCTGAATGAGGGCAACACTGGCTGGATAAAACACAAGAGGGGGATGAAATCTTTTAGCAGTTCATCCTCTGTCAGAAATAGGGTTCCATCTCCATAACTTAAAGGTATGTCCATGTAGACTATTCAAACCAGAGCATTAATTAATAAACACCCTATCCGTCTGGTAAATTCAATCTATCTCTGATGGGCCCAGTGCAGCTGCCTATGCATTCAGAAAAGAGGGAAATGCATGCAGGTTTTGCTGTCTGCTGACCCTACACAGCAAGTGCAGTTCATAGGTTTTCTGGTGAATGTGGGAGTCCATCCAGTCCTCTGAGACCAAGGCAGTGGCCAGCATGGCTGAGTCAGCACCAGAGTCCTGCAGAGCAAATACAGCTATATCCTTTCCCCCAACTTGACCCTTGTCCATCCCCATGTACACACTTTTGAGATCCCCTGCAGTCACAAGATACTCCTAAATACTACACATGCTGAACGCTCGAGCCAAAATTTAACCTCCAGCAGTTAAGCACCTTTTCCGTGGTCAGTAAAGTGCCTGGTGGCTGTGGAAGAGGGCAAAGAGCCCAGGACTTCGGAGTGTGCTGTGCACCAGTAGCATGGGCCGGCACGGAGCTGCAGTTGCACACAGCGCATACTGTACATCTGCGGGGTTTTGTGTTTTGGCAAGAAATGGAGAGAGGTTTCCCCCGCAGGTCACCAAAGGCAGGAAGGTCAGGACAGTGGGGCACAGCGTTACCACAGCTCTTTTTGTTTGCATAAAGTTTCCCAGCAGACTGAAGAAGAGCTAAATCTTTGTGTCTGTGCATATGAATAACATGTCTTTGACTTGAGGAATTTGAAATGTCTGTTACTCTGCTCCCGGGGAGCAAGAAATGGTCAAACATCCATCAGTCTGCAACTGGCAGTCTGGATTTTAAAAGTCCATGTTTAAACACACTGGAAGTCAATTACGTCCTGCGCTGAAAAGCAGATGTATAAGTTGTGTTGGTGCCCTCAGCACTTTCCTACTGAA
>NW_009608887.1:42759-50691 GCF_000690535.1 Cariama cristata
AGTAGACTCGTATACCTGTCCAAGATAAAGAAGATCATTTTGTAGTTAATGATTTCCAAGTGTGATAAGCCATACAATTTGTGCCTGCCCGGAGTGGTTTTAAGCTAGGATGTCCATGGAGTCAAACGCTTTGTTTATTTACATCCCAGTTTAGCAAAGCAGTACTTGTAGTGCAGCACAAAGCGGGCCTTTTGGAGGGAACCAGAAGGTGCCCTTAGAAATTAAGCCATACGAAGGGTGTCTAGCTGGCTTCTTTCCACGTGGATGTCTCCATGTTGATGGCTCCCAGCCTGCTGTGGTTTGGGCTTCCCACACACGCAGTCCGGCCGCCCAGATGCGGAGGCTGTTGGCCAGGACGGCCCCGGGCTAGCATGGCCACAGCTGAGGTAGCCCAACCTTGCCCCTGGGGCATGGAGGTCCTCTAGGGTCCAGCCTGGGACTGTCTTCATGGCTGACATAGACAGGCCAGGTGAGACCTGCTGAATGCTGAACATCTGGCATGCTTTCTGTGAGCGCTTGGCTCGGGACTGAGTGTTTCTGAAAGTGAAGGCGTATTTGTAAGTGATAAAGACCAGGAATCTGTTCAGAAAAGAGTCCTGCCTATTCTGAGAAAACCAGAGAAACTGAAATAGAATCAAATGTACAGTACAGGACTGCCTTCTCAGACTTGTTTCTGTAATGTTCTTATTTCTAATAAATAATTACATAGATGAAAGTACTGGGAGATATTCAAGCAGGAAAACATCTTTATTTTTAGGAAGGGCAGTAGGCTATTCATCTCAAGCTGGCCTAAGCAAACAATCTTCAAAAAGGCCTCAGAACTGTGGCTGCCAATTCCAAATACTGCTCATGAAAAAAAAATAAACAAAAGCAAGCATGTTTGGGTTGGGTTTGGAAATGTCCTCAAGGAGCAGAGGGCTGTTGTTTCCATGGCAATGCCATGCACTTCCAGCAGACTGGTCACTTTTTGGCACACAGATTTGAAAACAGGTTGAGGATGTTTAGAGTATTCACTCACCCCTTTATAGCAGAAGATGGAGAGTTTCAGGGGTTTAGTATCATGTTGAGTTCTAAACTGTCCAGCTAAACCGTTCCTTCCAGAAAAACATTACGCCTTGATGTGAAGCTGTCAAGAAGGGACATTGCTCCACTCAATTTGTCTGGTTGTTTTCATCAGCGCATTAAAAACTTAGGCTTTATTTATTCATGTGTCCTACTTTTACAGGTATCTATGGCTGATATGATACCTGTTATATCAGAGGAGCAACATTTTTCTATTTTCTTTTCGCTGGGCTCTGAGGCGAAGCTTGATAATGTTCAAGTAGAGTTTGTTTTCTTTTCTTCTTTTCTTTCACTCCATAAGAGACAGTGAAGACTTCTGAGGGTCCAACACTTCTGAAACTGTTGATTAATATGTCAAGTGATAAATATTATTATGCAAATAATTCACAGTAAGTGTCACCATTCTCCGTAGATATTTCGATTGGGAGATAGCCTGTCACACCAGACTTCACAGTTCTCAAACTAAGGCTCTCTTAAGTATATATCTTCTGACAACATTTTTACCACCTTTACAGAACAGGTCAAACCGCAGAAAAAATAGAAACTCAAATGCACAAAAAATCTTTTAAAATTGAAACTATATGTCCAGTGAACTTGCTACACCATCAAGATAAAGCAGGTGAACAAGCTGTGGTATGTCAGCTCAGCCAGAGGTAACTATCTATATATGTTCTTACCATCACCAGATGACAGGCAATGAGAATTAATTTAATTCTCTTCCACTGAAGGCTGAAAGAGCATGATCAGGAGCAGTTACTATGACTTGGACAGCATACCATAAATTATGTTACAGTCATTTATCTCGCCTCTTGGCATATGAAGAAGTAATATGTGGGGGCTGCCAGAAACTAAAAAGATGTGCATTTTTGCTTCTTGGCATCAAAAATCACCCTTCTACACAAAATACAGGTGTTTGTGACACAGGATAGAACTTCTTCATATTTTTGCAGATAGATTTGGGATATTAGGTAAATTAAGTTAATTTTCATTTCACCACAAGCCCATGAGTTTATAGGATTCAACCGTGCCCAGACTGCACTCACTTTTACTATCCTGAGCAGACCTTTGAAGTGAGAATCAGTATACTAAGTTAATACTGTAATGTTTCATCTTTGCCTTCATGTCTGAACATCTGTGCAGCCCACTGAGGTTCCTTCTCAGACCTGGAAGGAAGCACATCTTTTGACTCGGTCTCTAGCAGCAAAGAGCATAATACTGCTGGCCAGCTACAGCCAAGTCTCAGCGGACACTAAACTTAGCAGCAACTTGGCAGCTGATGTGCCGCGACTGTTACTTCGAGTGCTGTTCCTCAGATTCAGTTCCCCAAGTGCACCGGCTGTCTCCTTTTTTACAATGGTCCTGGAGGCAAGCGCCATCTTTTTCTTCTGGGTTTGTTTTGGATCAAATGTAATGAGATTCCTGATCCAAGACTGGCAGGCATGAGTATAATGAATATAACAAAGGCTCAAATGTCTTAATGTAGGCCCTGAATCCACATCCCTTCATGTACCCCAGCACTCAAGAGAAAACTCTGGAAACAACAAACACTGGTGTGGATCCAAGGGACCCTTTTATTGTGGAAGAAAGAGACCCTTTGTGTGTTTGCATATTCACAGAAAGTCACAAGTTCTCGTACTAACTAAAGAAACATGCCATGTTTTCTTATCATTAGATGAGAGAGTCAATGGCTACATCTGAATTACTGAATAAAGCAGTGTGGGACCTCCTAGTCAAGTAGCGTAAGACAGCTCACATCCTCGTGCTGCAGCTCTCTCCATGTTTGCCCAGGAAAAAAGCAGTCCCATACAGACTGCCTTGCGGGAGCACGTCCTAACAGATGCCATGCCCTGAGCTGTGCCTGGACGTTTTCAGGAAAATCACAATCTGTCAAAGAGCAAAATCAAGGCAGAAAATGAACTGTCGGTCAGTATGGGTGATCATAAACCGGTGCCTGAAACCATGCCTTGCCTTTCTTCAGGCGACTGGTGCAGATGCAACCACAGAGAACAGTGTGCATGTTACCAGCACAGCGCTCCTCTTTTGGGAGAAGCAAGCCAGAAGAGGCAGGGGCACAGCAAACACCCCGGCTCGGCCGCACCGCTCCGCTCGCTGGCAGCAGGGACGGAACGGGGACCTGATTCTGCCCTCAGTTATGCAGGCGCAGATCAGGAGCAGCTGCAGTGAAGTCGGTGGAACTGCTTGACTATAATACGGGAGTAAACTCATACCCTGTGTATGTGGATTGTCTTCCACTGTCAGTCCCATCGTGCGCCCATACCAGCAGAAGGGTCTGAAGACACAGAGTGTGACTACAGTCTCCACAGCGCTCTCAGCACTGCAGCTGGTTCTTGTTTTTAAGAAACGTAATAATTAAATCCAGATGCAAGGAGGGGGAAAATAAATGCACCATGGGTGTAAAAGATTTTCGAGAGCTCAGCGAGATCCACATTAGATTGGACTTCTCAACTTGAACTGGAACAAACATTGTCCCTCAGGCAAAGAAAAAAGAATCTAATAATCGTGAAGACATAATTGCTAGTGCAGACCCAGCATTTTGGCCTACTAATTGTCTTCACCATCCAGAAACAGACAGTGGATGGAAATGTTCCTCACTCAATTGCTACATAAGGATTTGTCAGGGAGGGTATTTCCATTTTGTTCCAGACCTGTTTGTGCTTTGTGTGCAATCATTTCGTGCTCCCAGAACATTCGGCCATTTGAATCCCTCAATTAGCTAAACACTCTGACACTTCTTTTTATAGATACGATGTTGGCTCACGCCCTGGAACAACTAACCAATCACTCCATTATCACTAGTAGGGCAAGGAGCAACAAAAATATATTGGAATCATTGAGAATGCCTGAGAAAACTTCTGGACCCGAAGGAAACAATCTGGATCCCATTTTCCCCTCATTCCCACTTCCTTCATAGCATTGATTGTCAATACCTCATTTCTGGTTTAAATTGATGCAATCGATGGCTTAAAATATTCTGTTAAAATAGTGAGCATCTGCAACTTCCATGTTTTTGTGACAAATTGAATAGTGTGGGGAACAAATGGTGCCAAAAAATACTCAGGTGACTTAGGACCCTGCATCTCGTTTTCAAGACGGGCTCAGACAGCGAGAATAGCAGAGGCACCCAAAACTGAGGCAGATGTCTTGAGGAACTGAGAAGTGCATCTGCTCAGAATAGGGGGTAAACTGGTTCCCAGTGGACTTCAGCAAAGACCGTACAACCCTGCCCGTACAGCTGGAACCAGTGACGTTGCACTGAACCGCACTGAACCTGTTACTGCGGGTGAGTGGACCAGATGGAAACTCACACAGGGCTGCAACGCAGGCATGCTCGGGGCTGAAGTATAAAGGGGATGATCTTTACGGCTGACTGAAGGATTTGCATAGACACCTTTACACACACTCATACATTTCCATTGTCCATGTTCACCATCGTAAGTAAAAAATAATTCTGCTTAGACCTGCAAAACCAAGAAAGCTTTCGTATAGACACTAATGGGCCAGCTAGGACCACCCACCAGTTGAGGGGCATCAGAGAATATAACATGCCTTAGATCTGTATGGGCGGAGAGAGAGATTGCCAAGACAGACACTGGGATAAGGATCTGTTTTCAATTTAGAAACTAACCGTCTCCCTTCCACAGTGTGTGGCGTAATCATTCAGCTGTAACCCTTAGTCTGGTGGGAGCCAGTCCTACAGCTCTGGGTTAAGACTAAACAACTGACAGAAACAAGCAGCACAAATAGATGGTATTTCTGCTGTCCCAAAGTGGCCATGGTATGAAGGCTTTTCCTCCTAGGAGCTATTATCTAAGAAAGTGTTTCCAAAGCAAACCAGATAAAATATTATGCGTAAGAATGGTAAAGGCAAACGAGATTTCCATTTATGTTCATCTCCGCTTCTCTGAGCTCTCTGGGATAAGATTGGATTAATGATTCATTTGTAAACCTCATTTTTAAAGCTTGTTGTTAGTCATCCCGTAAGATACATTATTTTCTAAACAAGCAGCTTATCTGGCTGGATAGAAGCATCTACCCACCCTTGAGAATGGAAGCTAACGGGCAGATGAATCTCGGGCTTGCTGGCTCTTGCTACCCCGTGCTCCACAGCTATAACTGCAGCACCGTGCAGACGTACAAGCCCAGGTCCCAGAAGCAGCACGGCCATCGCACTGTGCCAGGGTTAATTAGCCACCGCCACGGCAGGGCTAATTAGCAGCACCGCTCACAGGCTCGATTTTGCAGCTAGTGGAGGTACCGCTGCGCGGTGCTGCATCTGACACTGCAGACCTGCTCTTCATGTCGTAGCTTACAGTGGGCGTGAGAAGCAGTGGTTGGCTCAGTGCAGAAAAGAAATCATCCTTTATTTCAGGGCAACCTAGGACAATGAGGAAGAGGGAGAATCAAAGGAAATCTAAACCTTACTAGATCCATACAATATAATAATAAGCCTCATAGCTCATACAAATGCAAGAAGGGTCATATCCTTCTGATTCACTTGAACTTCCCACGTTTCCCACTTTTTGCAAGGGTAAGTGACCTCGAGAGCCACAGGACACACAAAGTGCTGTAGAGGCAGCCACAAAAAATATTCCAGGAGAGCCTGGCATATCTCAATCTCTGAAAGCCACCTCAGGGATAGTGTTTGTAAATGCTAGCAGAAACCAGGGTGTGGTAAATAATTTCTGGAGATCTAAATGACATGCTAGGGCCTTCACATCAGCTCTGCAACAGCATTGCAAGAGTTAGCAAGGGTACAAGATTTAGGATCCAAAAATTATTGAGTCTGCACGGATCTGGCATACCGCAGGTGATTGAGGAGACTGCGCGGGGTGAGCAGGTGCTGCCTGAGCAACAGAGGTTGCTCCTGAGGACACCCTGGCCCATCTCACCACCTTGGCATGATGAGGTAGAAGTTCCTCAGTGGAGAACAAGAATTTACACACCCAGTGCTGGCCGGCGCCAGGACACAGGCAGGGATGCCGACAGCTTAAAGACTGTAAGGCAAAAAGGCAGGCGCAGGGCAGGGAGTGGAAGAACAGACTGGACTTCAGCAGCGTGCGTGTGGTCTGCCCTGGTGGGGTCGTGCAGTCTGCTCCGGGGAGACCCCACGGTTGTAATTCCTGCTTTCCCCTGCCTCTCAGCCAAACCGAACTCTCTGAATACAAATGCATAGGAAACACTTTAATTTTATTTGTTTCATTGCAGGGATGTCAAGAAGGTTTCTACCGTACCAGCTCAGGAAAATGCTCTCCTTGCAACTGTAATGGTAATGCAAACAGATGCCTTGATGGATCTGGAATCTGTGTGGTAAGGAATTCCTGTCTTTTCTGCTGGTCCCTCACTGAACAACAGTACCCTTTTTTTAAAAAAAAATGATAACATGAACCCTTTCACCCTCTTTCACTCTTGCATTAGGCTTCACATGAAGGAAATATTTCCCAGGCAAACCCAAGAAGCCATGGTCTGACTCTTCTATTAACACCGATGCTCGATTTCAATGCACAGCAAAAGCAGTGTCTGTACCACCGGAGCTTTTTGCTGAAGAGCAATGATAAGTAGGGCCAAGATCAATACACTGATAAGATTATCCTGGCCAAAGTTCATTCTCACTTACTTAAACTATCTCTGCAGATTCAAAATGCTTCTTGCGTGCAGCATTTGTGAGAGTCAGTATGCTGGGGAAAATTTTTAGTCCATCAGAAATATGGAAAGAGTTTTGTATCCCTCTGGAGAAAAAAATGTATAAATTCAAACACATTTCATTCTCCCCTTTATGAATACAGTGCTATATATCACATAAACAATTTACAGTGGTGAGTGACCCCTGCAAGTGTATATACATGTGTTATCCACAGTAATTCTGCCACATGGCAGCCTCCTGCTGTGAAGGAACACCATGAGGTGGTTGAAATCATACACCAAGGGAAGGGCATGTTGAACTCCAAGGCAGTAGTATAATTTCCCATATGTTCAATCTCACTCAGTATCAGCTCATACAGAAAGCTGTGCGTTAGTATTAATAGTTAATCGCTTGTAGCTCTAGAGCAGAAATCAGTCCAGTAAAACTAACCCCAGTTACTAATGGGCAGTCAGAGCAGCAATACACCGAAAAAAGGATGGAAGTTTATAGTGTATCGTATCTGAACCACATAGCAAGAGCAAGGCACTAGTGTACTCTTTAGAGGCTTGTAAAGCAGGAGTAGAGCCCAGAACTCCTTGCTCTGCCATGTGTTACTTTTGACAAGTCATAAACCTTTGCCCTCAGTTTGTCTTTTCATAAAATGGCCTGATAACATTCACATACCTTGCATCATTGCAGCCTCTATCAAGTTTTCAGTTCTACAAATACACACATCTGGGCTCCATGGCATATTTCCTACCATTTTTATTTCTGTGGGAGGAAGACTGCAGCTGTTCAGCCAGGAATAATTATTATGGCTTGGCCACCGTAGTGTGCTTAGGACTGGCTGGTTTCTGCAGAACACATATTGGCTTAGTGTTTTAATATTAAATTTTTAAAAGTGGTTTTACACCGCCAGGCATTCCCAGTTATTCTCTTTCACATGCACAAGGCTTTTGCTCATGGGATGATTGTCCCTTTAGTGTCGAATGACAGTGATGCCAAGAGGAAACTTCCGATGGAAAACTTGGGAACAAGAGAGAGAGCTTGAGAAATATCTGCTTCTGATGACCCTGGTGACCAGAGAGTTTCTGGAATAGAATATACGAGGTAGGGAAGTGATTGCATCCTCAGTTTACAAACAAACACAACAGAAGATTTCTTTCCTATCTTTTACAAAAATAAGGCCAATGTCAAGGGGTCAGGGGAAAAAAAAAAAAAAAAAAAAA
>NW_009608887.1:50753-50996 GCF_000690535.1 Cariama cristata
ATAGTTTGAAAGTATAAGTGCATTCCGGACTGGCGTTTCTCTGGGCTAGTAAACTCTCGGAACCAGCCAGGTAGTAAAGAACAAAATTTAAAGCTAAACCCCAGTTTACTACTTGAGTTCAAATAAGCCATTTGATGGCTTATCTGAATGATTTAAGAAGCCTTTAAGCTCAGGCCATTTACTTCTGAAAAAAGAGGAATAGCGAAAAAGCTTAAGTGAAATCAGAGTGAAAGGGAGAGGGAA
>NW_009608887.1:51157-60822 GCF_000690535.1 Cariama cristata
AATGTGACTGAGAGCGCCTGGGAGACGAAAAGCTTACAGAAAGAAAGATGTAACTTGAATTACAGCAGGAAGAAGGATGTTAGATGAATGAATGCAAGTAATTTGGGGAAAGGAGATTTGACGGTTGATAATGTGGTTTGTATTAGAACCAGTGGACAAAACAGCCTTCCCTAAGGACTGTTCTGGAGAAGCACAGGAGCAGATCTGGCCAAAGCCTGCTGAGGCTGAGGCTGGGGCAGAAAGGAGCAGGTATCTATACGGCTGGGGGGTTCTGCAAAGAGATAGGACCGGGGAGGAAAGGAGCAGGTATCTATACGGCTGGGAGTTTCTGCAAAGAGATAGGACCACATGGTATGGAGAGCTCACTATTTTCTCTGTCCTCAATTTTTTAGGCAAATTACTCCAATAATTCTTGCAGTGGTAACCACCACACCTGACCAGTAAGACATAAGACTTTCAGCATTCAGTTAGTTTTCAATAGGCTGTTAAAAAAAAAAAAAAAAAAAAGAGAGAGGTTGTGTATTTATCTCATATTATTGTTGTTGTCATCCTCTGTTTCTATCAGTATAAACCTGCTATCTCCCTCCTTCTGAGATTCAACAGCGTTCTAAAGTTTTATCACTTATGGACTCTCCACTGGCACCACATGTTACCCTATTTATGAGTCATAGATTTTATGGAATGTCCTTAGCATGAGATCTTTAGAAGAACTGATGTTCCCTAAAGTTAAAAGTTTCTATGTCTGCATGTTTATTCACACAAAGGAATGATTTAAACATGAAAAAAAAAATTTAAAGTTAACTCTGCTAATGATGGGAGACAACATGAAAGTAATAATAAGATGGGGTTCAGTTGATAGATAATTATTTTTTATAGTTTAAGTAAAAACTGAGCTATAAGAACTGAATAAATGAACAAGGCAGTATGAAAATGAAAAACTACTTTACTTCAAAAGGGATGAAATATAAGGGTCAGACTCCATACAATGCTCTAAGACCATCATATTATGCAAATCTCCCAAATCAATTTGGCAAATGTAGTTCTGACAGCATACAAATTAATGAAATTTTCAGTGGCCTCTGCCCTGAGTTTGAAATCAAATAAAATTAAACCCCTATTAACAATGCCTTAGGGTAAAGTACTCACATCTTTAATTTCTGCTGACCTAAGTATCTATCTCAGGGTTCTGTTTCAAAACTTCTCTTGGCTCATTCATAGAGCATAAATCAAATCCACGAGTCTTTAAAAGCTTATTGAATCACACAATCAATGAATCAACAATCTCATTAGGTAACTAGACAGAAGAAATTATTGCAGACAGAGCCTTTCTTGGATAGATGTCCACATAAAACTGGTGCAGAAATCAATCACGTGGTCCTGTGATTAAAACTGAAGAGCCACTCAGTCCATGTTGTTAGTGTAGAAAATCACCCAAGTGTTAGAGGAAGAGCAGCCAGCAGTGTTATCTCCATTTATCACATAATACAATAGAGATGTCAAACAATGCTTCATTTCAAAGACGTTATCTGGTGATGCATGTAAGGCTACCAGAGGAAGAAACACCAATTCTTTGTAATGATTTTAGACTTTGGACTTTCTCAGTCCTAGCCAAGAGAAGAAAAGGAAGTCACTTGCAGGGTTCTCTCGCTTTTGATTTCGGAAACATGTCTGTATGTGATGTTAACTGGGCGAAGCCGTAACAGCTGCAAGAGGCAGCCTGCAGACAGTGATGTGCATTTCTCCTGCATAAAGCCCAGCAGGTTTTGCTGCTGATAAGACAGGAAGATATGAAGGGAATGTTTTGCCTCCTTCACCATCCCCCAGACCCTACGCCACAAGCAACCTACAGCTGAGCTGTTTCTTTACAGCACCTTGACTGAGAGTTCAACATTTGAAAATTCAGAGATGGGAGTGGGCTTCAAATGACTTGACAACTGCATAGAACATCAGCGTGGCCATGATGGTCAGCTCTGCAATGAGTGGCATACGGAGGTGAAACAGCTTGTCTAAGCAATGAGCTCTCATATCATATGCAAGTAGCACAATGGGCAGGGGTTTACCATGCTAAAAAATTTGATCGCATACACTAGAGAAGGAAGTCGTTTGAGGTGACTGCAATGGACTATGACAATGACTCCAGATAAACACAGTAAAATGCATTGAAAAGTTGAAAGGATTTAAAAAATACAAAGCTGGATATCCAGACAAAATTTTAGTTGGACTGAGTTATCAGTGTCCTTTCTGAGGTTTGTACTGTTAGTGGAGGTTAGGTCTTCATAAATGCATGAAAACTCATAGAGCAGAAGTAAGTCCGGAGAGAGCTCTATAGCAGAAGGTGAAGGGTAAATTCGTTGGTGTCTATCTAAAAATATTTAAGTGCTTTGTTATCATCTCAATCCCATATATTTCATCAGTATGTATACAAGGCATCCAAATATTACTCATAAATAAATAAACATTATATTTTTGGAAGAAGAAAGGCCAAAGGATCACAAGAGTGAAGAGGATAGATTCACTGGTATCCTTTCCAGCCTTTTATGGAATTTTTTTACAATGGAGCATAGTGTCATGTAAGTGATTTGTGTTTAAGCGTTTGGGTTTACAGCTGAGTGGAAAGGCTGGAATGGATTTCTGCCCGAGAGGATAATATGTTCCACATGATTGCCAAGGCAGGTCTGGAGAATCGCCAGTGGATCTACAACCATCCATCAAGGACGAGCAAAAAGCAGCAGGGAGCTAGCAAAACTCTCCAGCTTATTAGGTACTTCTGCCTTCACGAAGAGCCTTGCATCTTACAGCTCACTGTTTTTTTCTATAAAGATGGACTACTTCTACCTACAGTGACCTTGGTGATACATGTTTGGAAAGCTAACCAGAACTACAACAGTCTGGTGCTGAAATGCAGCCCTTCTCTTCTCCAGAGTGTTTTAGTATCTGGTAGTTGCCAAAACCATTAGTGTTAATAGACCTGTTTCCTCAGACACAGGTATTTCCCTACCTCTTTGGTATGTTCAGACTTAGTATTTGTCGCCTTAACTGGTTTAATATTGAAAACTGCACCACCTGAAGTGCTCTATGGTCTCAGAACAGTGGTTCCAGCTTTACTTTCCGAGCAGACGAGTTCAGGAGCTCAGTGCAGACAATGATTCCCGTGTAACCCCCCCACAGCACCTTTTCATGTGCTTTTCATGTGTGTAAAGTATAGACAGTTACCGTAAGGGTCAGGTAAAAGTGCTCACCCTGGTTGATGGTACTCAATGACAGCAGAATAGTAGGGCCAGCTAAGGCATTTTCTAAGACAGGAAAATACACTCCCGCCTCCCGGCCATCTGACAAGCTGCTGCCGCTGTGCTAATGGATGGATGATTATACGCTGTAGCCTCATGTAGGAGCTTTTAGAAGCCAGGCTGCTATTATATTGGATTACTTCCTCTGAAGTTGAATTGTCCATGAGGAAGGGACACCTCTGCCTTGACTTTTGCTTTGTGAAAATAAAGGTTGTATTAACATGGGCATATGGAAAGAATTGAGCTTAGAATTTTGACTTACTGTAATTTGTAACACTTTACAAAAAGCTGAGAATTTTAAAGCCTAGTTGTGATACTTCTAACTGTGTGGTTGTACCTGGTTTTGTGACCTTTACCATGTCTCACTCTGTTCTGTACAAAGATAGGCAAAAATTTTCTGCTAAACTTCAGTGTTTGATGTCCTAAGGTACATACCACTGCATATTTTCTAGAGGTTTTTATTTCAGTCTTCCTTGTTTTTCAAAGGAAACCAAACCAAAAACTATGTAATGAGTTTCTTTATTTGAAAAAGTAGACACCAATAGCAGTAAACATATTTCTACAATTTTGTGAGTACGTTTGAATGAACCACTGAGACAGCGAAGGCCATGAGCAATCCCATACATAGTCCAATTTATAACCATAAACAGCGCCTTTCATTCTAAATTGTGTATGAATACCGAGACCAAGAGTAGCCCTTGCAACCCTTACAGCAAAGCACTTCTTTAAAATCCAATTTCACAAAAATCGCCATAAATGGAATTCTTTTTTTTCCTCCGTCAAAAGTGATTCCTTTAGAAGCAAAACACTTTTCTCAAACTACCAAGCCAGTGCCACCCGGTGCTGAGAATCACCCACGAGCTACAGGGCGGGCATCCTCCCTGCCTTCAGAGAGGTCTCCCGGGCTTATTGCAGTCGGCAATTTCATTGGAGATGCAAGCTAATGGAACATAAAATATAAAGACATTCTTTTATCACTGTAAAAATATGATTCTAAATACCCACAGGAGTTCTGACTTGTTAAACAAGATAAAGCCACTTTTACATAATCACTAACCAGAGAAAAACTACAAAAGTGCCTGAAGCATTCAGTTAACAAGGCCTTAGGGGTAAAAGGGTCTTTTAGCACTTCCCTTCAGTTTGGAAGATGAAAAACACTTCAAATTTAAGGAGCAACATTTGCTGCTGTGCTCTGTTCTGTTCATCACAATACTATCTGAGCTTTGGAAACCAGTAACAGGTTTATTCCGGTAATGCCCGTGTGTTGTTTGGAGAGCTGAGGACAAGAGAGGTGAAGTGAATTGCTCAGAGCACAAACGAAGAGTGTGGTGAAGGCTACAAGGGAAGGCAGCCCACGAGGCGATGCCGCCCACCCGAGCATCCGCCGGTGCTGCAGATCCAGGATTGCTCTTGCTCCTGAGCGCTCAGTGCCCATGCCCTCGTCTCTCTCTTGTGGTACATTAACATCACTTTTTCATTGAATAATGACAAATGCAAACTACTTTTAAAGCTATGTCAGCCTTCCAGTGCCTCCTGGCTCACGCCGTGTGCCTCTCGGTGAGTGCACCCTGGCCAGGGAGGAGCGCGAGGTCTGGACATCTCCCCGGTGGCTGCCAGCCGCTCTGCCCTCACCTGCTCCCAGTTTCTCTGCTCTCACCAAACTTCTTCCCTCCTCCTCCTCCTCTTCCTCCTAGTCAAGTTTTCTGTATTCTCTCACTTCAGAGATTTTTAGTTCAAAAAACCTTCTGGTTTTCTGTATACTAAATACTCTTTTCTTTACAGGAAATATTACTATGAAAATCCACCTTTAGTTCTACAACTGTTGATGACTAATGCATGTAAAGAAATTGACTTTTTTCCTTTGCTTATCATGTTCTACTTGCTGTAGAGTTCCTTGGCCAAATCACAGCCTTGCAGAAATAAATAGTTGCTGTGCAATGGGTTCTGTGTGACTCTAAAACATGCAGCAAGACAAGCAAAGTCTTCTAGAATCAAAAGCGGTCTGAGCTAAACTAGTGCGTCCTAACTGGGGAGCTTTAATGGGATTCAAATAAGGAAGACCGGCTAAAAAAACATCAGATGTTTTTTCACAAGGGTGAGTGTCCTTTACTAAAATGACACTTTTCAATGCAGATTGATGATATCTGGACACAGGAAAAAAATGAAACAAAACAAAATATCAGTTTTGCCAGGAAAAAATTCTGCCACTAATCAAACTTATAATGCTCTGATATGAAACTCATTTGGCAATGCCTGTGCAAGTGAAACTTAACTATTTGTTTTTATTAAATGTCTTCCCTAATCACATTCCTCTCTCCTCATACTCCTTTCTTCAAAGAACACGCCATGTTTGGAGTCGAAAGTGACTTCCAAATCTGTAGGGATTGGCTCAGATGAAAAATCGTTGAGGTGAGCTCAGCCAGCCCCAACCCAGCGTTGCTGAAGAAGTTCGGAGGGCAGAGAGGCCAAGGCGTCCCTCGTGGGAGTGGGGAGCTCCCTCCTGCTGCCAGCGCTCCTCAGATCCCACACCCAGCTGCTTCCCTGCTCTTCAGGGACTGCCGGCTGCGGACAGCACAGCGACTGCTGGGGTGGGATACATGACTGCTGGAGAATAAGCCGGCACACCGCTGCCAGTTCCCAAAGCCTGCGCCAGCTCTGAAGGGAGCACAAGGGGTGCCCGGCGGGGCCCGGCCGAAGGTCCCTGCAGCCCACGTTGGGTCTCCAGCAGTGGGAGCAGGAGATGCTGCTGGGGAAAGGCACCTAGCCTGGCCCCTTTCTGAAGCTTCTGCTTGTACTCCACCAGCATCCGCAATTGCTGCATTAGGGTATGTTAGAGGGTACATACCTCCTGAGTCCTTTTCATATCCATTTCTGAATCTGTTGCCCATGAATTTCTGTAGGAAACCCCTTTGTGTCCCTGCAAATACTGTCATCTTCTGGCAGCAAGTCGCAGAAGTTTCTTACCTTCTGTGTAGAGAAGCACCTTTTCAAGTCAATGCCCCTCAGCTCTTGTATTGCAGGATTTGGGTGAACTACTGTCCTGCATTCAGCTTATTTACCAACATTGTAATTTTACAGAACCCAACCACACGCTCCTGTCAGCCCTTCTCTCCCAGCCGAGCTGCCCTAGCATTTTTGGTCTCTGTAAGACACTGGTGAATACCGAACAAAACGGGTCTCAGCACCAAGGCCTAGATGATCCGAATAGTGACTCTCCCCCAGTCCCAAAAGTGACGGTTACATCCTACCCTTCGCTTCCTAGCCTTTATCAGCTTCCAGTTCATAAAAGAACTTTCTTCAAGTCCCCTGACAACTTAACTGGCTTTTCTGAAAGTCCAGCTATGTTATGCCCTCTGGTTCCCCTTCATACACTTGCTTCTTTGCACCGTTATACAGCAAGTTAGTGAAGCACGAGCTCCTGAATCTGATGATGCTTAGTCATGTACTCAGGGATCTTCTTCTTTATTATAGATGCTGTCATCTTACCAGGGATGGAAATCATATCCATCAGTCTGCAGTTTCCGTGATCCACTGGTTGTAGGTCAGAAGAGGAAAGAATCAAGCACGCTAACCCAAAACCACAACAAATATGCACTGAGAGAGTAGCTCTCCACATATTTCTGCCACAGAGCTGACTCCTTGCTGCCTCAAGCCTTGCAAAGCTGTTTGCATCTGTACTGTACTGGTACAAAGCGGTGTAACTGGAGAGTTCTGGTTTAGGGACATTGCAAAACTCATTGCACAGTTGCAAGAGAGAAAAGCACTTCTGCACCCTTCCTACTCCTTTAAAGTAATTCAGGGAGGCAGCTAGAATTTGGAGGGTTGTGGCTTTTTGATGACAACTTCTGGGTATTTTGCTGGAGTGGAAAGGGGGAGAGGAGCCTGCAGGAGCCCCCAGTGTGCAGGAGCCCTGTTCATGCAATCTGCACCAGTCACCACTGCCCTGCCATGTGCCATGGGGACAGCCCACATAACCTGTGGCATCTAAGTGTGTTCATTTGTAAACCAAAAGATATAACAATGCTTACTTAAGCTTGCAGGACTTACAAATTCTATTTAGAATTGTTTACAGCAAACCTTGATTTTTTTGGTGATTGAAAACCTTATCTGAGAGGCACAAATTTGTACATAGCACCACGAAATATTTTGGAACAAATATTGTATATGAATTACCACAGCTTGATTTACCTCCATGGAGCCCCAACAATATCAGCTGGTGGTCGATTTACCTCTGCATGAGGAAGCGTATTTCCTCACAAACATTAAAACGTGGAGATGAAACTTGCTTATAAAGTGAGTGACTTTTTGCACAGTTGCTCTGTATCTTATAGAAAGACCACTTATAGAAGACTCCTGCTTCTTACCTCCATTAAATGGACCTCCTTTGAGGCTGAGAACAAGGTGTGGTGATAACACGTCGCTTCATGCTGTTAACACTTTGCATCTCAGGAGAAAAACATCAGAGCCACTGGCGTACTAGCCACTATTTGCAGGCAGATTCCCCCGATGCTCTTTTCCCGTCATCAAGTCCAAGAAGCAGAGTCACTGAAACCTGTGTCTAGGCTGAGACGTGTTGATAGTATTTACCAGTAGATATTTTTCATTTTGCTTTGGTGTCAGTAAAAGGGATTTTTTTCCTGCTGGCACCTGCAATTCAAAACAGGGCTGCTGGCTACACCTTGGTACCTCTGACACCTCTGCACCCAGCAGGCACATACGTCTGTTTTGTCCTGTACCGCGCCTTGCCAACACTTGCTGGCTGGGCAGTGCCACCATTTATAGCACTTTTATTTGCAGCAGTGCTAGCCGGTTTGGCTGCATCTGTCAATGCCTTGAAGGCTTGGGGTCTGGCATCGGCCCCTGTTCTGCCTGGTCGAGTCTTCAGCCAAATGATTTCTTTCTGCATTAGGCATCACCTCCGTTTAACTTTCACTACTCTCTCTTTTTCCACTGAAGGGCTGCCAGAGAAACACAACAGGACAGCACTGCGAGCAATGTCTGGATGGCTTCATCGGTGACGTTGTCAGAGGAGTGCCCACGTTCTGCCAGCCCTGCCCCTGCCCCCTGCCAGCACTTGCCAAGTACGTAACGAGTCTTTGCTTCTCTTTGATTTGGGCTGACTTTGGCCCTTGCCAAGCTGGGGTCAGCATCCCTTCCTGGATGCAGGAGATAAAGGCTGCTGCCCTTGCCAACCAGGGGAAAATAAGAGGACTAGCAGCTGCTCACATTTATGACCACAGGAAACAGCATTTCCTTTAGAAGGTATAAAATATCCTTAAGTGCTCATTTCTATTCTTAACAAGAGGGAGGAGGAAATATTTGAGCAAATTCATGTTCGCCCTCTTTTATGTAAGACAGATTATTCAGCAGTCTGGTTACTTTTAAGAATCCCTTAAAGATCAATTCCCGAGGAAGATGGCATCAGGGATGTATGTGGCTGAGACAGACAGACAGACAGATCAATCCATGACCTCTGGAGGGTAAAACCAACCACAAAAAAGCATGGCCTGGCAGTCTCCTGAGTCAACAGCAGCTGGATCTGGTTAGTACAGTAACAGCCAAAAGGAAAGGGCAGGAGGACGCTGTGACAGGCATGGTGTCCCTTCGGCTGATGCTCAGCTACTTTGGGGTAAGAAACTCTGAAGCCTGACAGAAAACCAAGACCAAGCCAAAGAACTTCAGCTGTTATCCACTTTGTGCCTTCAGAAGGAACAACTACAAACCATGGCCAGCTATTAGAGACTGTTAGCAACGCAGCTGAAAGAAATGATCAGCTTCCTCTTGCTTGAGGGCCATGCTCTGGGAGAGAGGCATCCATGCAAGTCCCACTACGGTGCACAGAGGAGATGCTAGTAAATACTTGCCAACAGCTAGAAGCTATTTTTTAGCGAGCTACGTACTCCCCTCGTGTTGTTTCCCATGTTGTTTCAGCAGGGCTTCTCAGCAAAGGGGAATTCCCCCACTGTATTTGTTTGCTGTTGCTATAGGATTGCTCACAGAGCCCTAAGGTGGGACGCGCTGCCTTGGGCTCAGCTGCTCGGTGGCACAGGCTCAAAATGGCAACAGAGCAAAATCACCCCGGCCAAACGCCCGCAGATCACCTCTTGGCTTTCGCAGTGAGCTGCAGACATGTGAGAGGGGCCACGGAGTGGAGAACAGCTATTGTTGAAAAACTGCAGCTTTCCCTGGATTAGAGAGAAAAATCCTCCAGAGACGGGGGAAGAACCTGGCTTTGCTCACATGTAGAAGGCCTTGGGAGCGAGTGAGCTCGCAGACAAAGTAAACTGCTTCCTCCACATTCAGTAGCGGCTCTAATGCCAGAAATAGCAGAAATACAACAGTCAGAAGTCCTCTCCTTAGCAAAATGATTTATTTTTT
>NW_009608888.1:0-4527 GCF_000690535.1 Cariama cristata
CAGGAAAGGTCCTTGTCTTTCCAGGAGCCGTCAAGTTGATGTGCTCTTCGGAAGGTCCCTTGGAAATGTCATGAGGTAGAGTTGGACCTGTGAGCAGCCCGGACCCATGCAGCACTCTCCTGAGAGCTAAAGCACCCTGCCTAACCCTGCCCTATCATGCTTGGTGTCACTCCTTCCTCTCATAGATTCTCCTTGCATAGCTGTCATGGGGAGCACACAGCCGTTGGGGTACAGGGAAACTTCTCTGAAGGACAGCCCTGGGAAATCCTGGCTGCACACCCACCTTCACACTCTGCAGCCACCCCTGGGAGGAGGCAGTTGTCTTGCCCTGTCCCTCTGATGGTGCAGCAAGGAAGCACTGCTATGGAGTATGTACTTCTCCAGACTGCAAAAGCCAGGAGAGCCATCCAGATAGGTTCTATCAGTTGTGGCATGTGCCAGGCCTGGGACACACTGCCAGAACTCATCTGCATTACCGTGATGTCAGAGACTTACTCTGCCAAAGGCTGTGAAGATTTCTCCCCTGGTGAGCTCTCAGATGTTCCCCCACTCCATTCTGCCTTTAACCTCTCTCTCACTTCTATCCTCTCCCCTGGTTGCCTGCAGGCAGTGCCCTCAGCCCTGCTGCGCTTTGCAGAGGAGCTGCTCCTGGGCAGAGCTGTCTCTTTGCAGCACTGCCCACTTGCCAGGAGCTCTCTCCTTCCCAGGAGCGCAGCCCAGCTCAGTAGCACAGGAGCAGCCCAAGGCAGCACTTTCTCTGCCCCTCTGGGCTCCCTCCAGGTGTCCCTGGGGCTCCAGGGGAACCTGCTGGGAAACAGCCTGAAGTCATCACAGATGTGTGACGGACAGTGATGACAATTCTGCCTTAAACATTTCTTGGTACATAAAGTGTACAAAACTTCCTCCTGTGGTTTTGCTGCCAGCGACTGCACAAAGGAAAAAAACATCTCTCTGTACACTTTTGTGATTCTGATACCACAAACGAGACAGCTATTTCTGGCCTTGTGGAGCACTGAGCTAGCTAACTGCTTCAAAGCCTAGGCGAATGTGGTTAAGCCACCTGGGACAGAAAACACCTAGAGTAGACATGATGCTAACAGTGAGAACATCTGACACATGCGCAAAGAGCACATCTACACTGAGTGCGGAGGCCAACTTCGGGCCGGGGCTCCTTGCGGGGGGGCTCTGTCACGAAGACGACCACAACAGGTGTACTATGCATACACTATGTTCCTGCGTGGACATCGTCCAAGAAGTAAACACCTTCCGAAAACAACACAAGACTACCGAGAATGAGATGGCAGGAAGATATAAAAGGAAGCCGACCTCTTTGGAGGACGTACGTACCCACCACCAACGACTGGATGAGCAGTAGAAACAACACTGGATCCAGGGTGTTGACTATCTCTTGCTATCTCAATCTCTATCACTCAGTGCTCTATCACTATCTATCTCAATCACTCAGTGCTTCTTTCTCTCTCTCTCTCCCCTTCCTATTGCATATATCCTCATTGAGAAAATAAAAGTATACCTAGCTTGGAGCTGACACTTGACCTCATTTGTGCCTTAATTTCTGTCCCAGGGATTGAACAATTTAATCAAGATACTGCTGGTCGGGCCTTGACAATGATGCAGAAACGCACGACGGAAAGGTGTCAAAAGGTATGTGTGAGAATGTCTCAGAGAAGTTCGGTGGCAAAACTTTTGTGCTGTAACTTTTACATGCTGCTTCTCTGAGATGGATGCTCCGTTTGTTTGTTGAGTGCCTCTCAGAGATGTTAGGGGTGAATCTTTTGTGGTGTAACTTTTACGTGGTGTTTCTCTGAGACGAACACCCCACTTGTTGAATATGGGTGACAACAACGTTGTCCCCGCAAGCAGAGGCATAGTGTTTAATTTTTTAGAGAAGTTTAACTCGCGTCCTTCTGTACCAGGTATCGATTGGGCAAGAGAAAATTGATATACTTTGCAGAGTGTAATTGACCAGATCAGCGCCCTGCAAAAGGACGCTAGACTTCAGTCCGGGAAAGGAAAATCAACCATTTGTGCTGTTTTGGGTGCCAGCTTGGTTGCAGCTGTGGAAGCAAGAGACCGACAGTGTAGTGTCGAGTCTCAGATGATTCAGTCCTTGCAAACTCTCGTCCAATCCTGCAAAGACAGGTAGAGAATCTAAAGGGGCAATTAGAACAGCAGAGACCCCAGGCAGATCATCTACAATCTGATTTTGAAGAACAATTTTTCATCGGTGAGAATCGTGAAATCCATTTGCCCTGCAAAAGGGAAGTGATCTACCCCTGTAAGGAGCTAGAGGAGGTAAAATTAAGATTGGACAAATTAGAAATGCCCCCTCGTGCCCTCCGACCTTTCGTCAAAACTGAGTTTACATAGGATGATGACCAAGACGACTCCCCTCAAATTACTACAAAAGAAGTGTCGTATACTGCGACGGAATTAGCCAAATTAAAAAAGGAGTTTAGTTGCAGCCCCAAAGAATCAGAGACAGAATACGTGTGGAGGGTGTCATTGTCAGGTGGAGATTAAATGAAAAAGAAGCTGAAGGATCTTGGAGACCAGGAGTGTTCCTAACTACCGCTGATTACCGTGCTCCCTGGTCTCTAACCCAAAGGGCAGCCTACTGGGCAGGAGGTCTCAATCCCCTTGAACAGGGGGATCCCCTTGCAATTGCAGGATCTGTTGATCAATTGGTAGAAAATGTGCAGAAAGCGGCATGCTTGCAAATGATGTATGACCGTGAACTTAAACAAAAATCCCCAATGATGATGCCAGTCGATCCTGAACAGATGACCCCCTTGATAAGGGGTGTCTCTGAATCCTTATAGCCTATTGGTATACAATTACAAAGTACAATCAAAGCATTATCTGAAGGTGAGAGGTTCACATCTGCATTAACCAGGCTGGTCACAAAGTACCAGACAGCAAGGTGTGGACCTGGGGCGAAGTCGCTCAAGAATTAATTAATTATGGGTGAAAATATGGCCCTGTTAAAACCTTGTCTATTAAATCTGACCCCAAAAATTTAAGATGAACTGAAATCACGTCCCCCTCACGTCTGGAGACCAAAAGTTACCTCTCACCAAATCTGCTGGTGGGAGAGAGATTTCGGCTAGATGCGTGGATTTGTGGACCATGGGGTGGAAAAAGGGCATTCCCCGAAATCTTATGGATGGACTTCCAACTGACAAGCTTGAAAAGGTAGTCCTTGAATGGCCTGAAAATTCAGCAGCTAAAGTGGAGATGTCTAAAAATATGACCCCTACTGTGCCTCCACCCTTGATCAATTTGACCAATCTGACCATCGCTCAAAGGGCGATGGGCAACTAGTTCCTTCGCCCCCGCTGGAGTGAGCAGGGGAGTGAAGGACGGGTACATATTAGGCAGCTCACTGTAGGACACCGAGACGATTTGTTAATCACTTGGTTTGTAGGCCCTAAACAAATATCAATCACATTTTTAGTGGATATCGTTGCTCAAATTTTGGCTATTAAAACAAAGGATGCAGCATGTAGTGGTATTTCACTTTCTAAGTAAAATTTGTTTGTGGCAGATGCTTTCGGTAATGTTCAGGCACCAGCATTAGCTACGGTCAATTTGCGGCTATCAGGAGAGGAGACGATCACTTCAGTGACGATGGTCGTGGGGCTGTTCCTGGTCAATCTCCTAGGACTAGATGTCCTAAAAGGAAGAAAGTGGATGGATAATAAGGGAGGACGTTGGTCTTTTGGTACCCCATGAATGAATATACGGCTCTTACAGGCTGCGCTGTTACTTGCCCCTTCAAAATTAACTAATGTCAAACCTTATCCATTACACCTACGGGCACAGGAAGGAATACCCTTAGTACTGGAAGAATTAAGAGAACAATGTGTTGTCGTTCCCACCCACTCTCCTTTTAATGCTCCAGTTTGACCCACCCGAAAGCCGAACAGCAAATGGAGACTGACAGTACATTACCGGAGGCTCAATGCAAACACGGGCCCATTGACAGCCGCTGTGCCGAACATTGCTGAACTCATAGCCACCATCCAGGAACAAGCACATCCCTTTATGGCATCCATTGATGTTAAAGATATGGTTTTTATGGTTCCTTTGCAACCTGAGGACGGGGATCGTTTTGCTTTCACCTGGGAAGGGCAACAGTTTACCTTTACACGGCTCCCCCAGCGATACAAGCACTCCCCTACTTTAGCTCATCATGCCTTGGCACAAGAATTAGAATTAATTCCAGTGGAAGAAGGAGTTAGAACCTATCAGTACATTCACGATGTACTCATAGGAGGGAATCAAATAGAAAAGGTTAAAGAGACACAAGATAACATTATTGTTCATTTGGAAAACTTGGGATTAAAAATCCCACCCAAAAAGATTCAGATTCCCTCAAATGAAGTCAAATTTCTAGGGATTTGGTGGAAAGGGGGAATGACATGCATCCCTCCAGACAGCCTTTCTACATTAGATCAGGTAGAAGTGCCAGAGTCAAAGAAGTGACGTGCGGAAACAAACTCTACA
>NW_009608889.1:0-6052 GCF_000690535.1 Cariama cristata
AAGTGGCTAAGCATGCTGTTGAGGAAAGCACCACATTATAAATTTCTCCTTGCTTGCTAACTGTAAGCCGTGATTACCACCTCCCAGGAAGAAGCTGGCACAGCGCCTGCAGGATGCAGAGGAACACGTTGAAGCTGTCAATGCCAAATGTGCTTCCCTGGAAAAGACAAAGCAGAGCCTGCAGAATGAAGTGGAGGACCTGATGATTGATGTGGAGCGATCCAATGCTGCCTGGGCCGCTCTGGATAAGAAACAGAAGAACTTTGACAAGGTCTTTTGGGCTGCAGGCCTGGGGTCCCTGGGCAGAGCATGCCCTCCTGATGGCTACATCCATACTGAGGCCTCATTTGTCTTCAGATCCTGGCAGAGTGGAAGCAGAAGTATGAGGAAACGCAGGCTGAGCTGGAAGCATCCCAGAAGGAGTCTCACTCTCTCAGCTCGGAGCTGTTCAAGATGAAGAATGCCTACGAGGAGTCCTTGGACTGTGACATATTGATACATGGGCTCCAAACGCGGATCAAAGACTTTTATTAAAATCAAGCAAGCCTTTTACATCTATACAGTGGACTGACGTGTCAGCCTGTAACTGAGCTTCAGTAATTTTTCATTACAGCATTTTTTAACTATTACAGACATAGCAACTTTAGCAGCTTTCTTACCTACAAGGCCAGAGACTAATCTTTTTTACAAACAGCTGCTGAAACAGACCACTCTGTTCCGCTAACTATGTTCTGTATCTTAAAGCTTCGCTTCTCACTCCCATGGCTTCCTGCCAACAAGCATAACTGTCTCCTTTTCTCAGGGCCGGTCTTCGCTCACTGATGCTGTCAATCTGGCTCAAGAAATACTCACATCTCCCCCTTCTTTATCTATAAAAAAGGTTTGTTTCAACACTTTGTCTATTAGAGTTTGCACACATTTTAACACACAGGGAATGCAGATCAGAATACATACAAAAATGAATAAGCATCCTACACCTATTTGTAATAAGCTTTTTATCCATCTAGTTAAGCCTAATCCACCAAAAAGGTTTTCGAAAATGTTAAAACCATCACTTTGTTGTGATTTCTGTACCCCTTCTTGCAAGTTTTCAACACTTTTGTGAATAGACTCAGAATGATTGGATAGATTCATACAACAAAGTCTGTCAAAATCTTGACAACCATGACCTTGTGCTAACAATAAAAAATCTATTGCGGTTCTATTCTGCAGAGTAGCACACCTTATTAAATCAACATCTAGCAATAGTCCACTCAAGGCCAGTGAAGTTGCATTGGTTTGTTTTGCAAGACAGCAGCCAAGTTTATTAAAGGTGGTAGGTGCTTGTGCTGTTCCTACTCCTGGAACTAATATACATGCTGCTATAACTTTGCTAGAGCCCCAAAACTCTAGATCATCCCTACAATCAGTTGTAAAAGTATGTGTAGCACGTTTCTGGTGGCATCATTTTTGAGCTATAATCGTGGATGTATTGGGTGTTAACAAAGTTAACCTTCCAATGCTACATGGTCTTCCTTTTGCATGGGAGGGAATGCCAGGCCATGTGCGATCTCCACAAATTAGGAACAATCCTACAGGCAGTTTAAGTGGATGATTGCTAGACCTTGATATGTTGGGAGAAGTATAATTACACCAAGCGCTAGCATTTCTATATACAGGTATCGTAGCACTTAGCCATTGAATTATTTTTGTACCATCTCTGCCTGTATAGTTGAAGTACAGACAATAATCCATTTTTACAGATTTTAACAAATCCAGTTCCTGCGGTTCAAGTTCACCATATGCTAAATATGGAACCCAACCATTCCAATTGTTAACTACACCATCAAACCCCTTAATTATGCTCTATTGTTCTGAGGGAAAGGCCAATCATCAACAGGATGTCCGACTAGACAGATTGTAAAAGGGTTTTCCAGAGAAGCAGTCGATAGACATAATGTGTCCTGTCCCGTGCAATTGGCCAAGGTTACCCAGATGTTGGTTTTGGATTGAGAAGGGATCTATATCGATGCAGTTAACGTCATGGCACAGACAATGGCGATGACTGAGATAACGATGGCTTGATCCATCGAGCAGGTACCCATCTTGGTCCAGAACCTATGGAAACACAAGCATACCCTCTAGCCCAAGTTATTAATGGAAAAGGTCCTTCCCATTGATTTGTTTATAAATTTTTTACCATGACTTGGACCTTCTCATTAGACTTAGAAGTATTATGTGAGCCGAAATGACGTTGTACAGGAGGTCCATCATCCGTCCAATGATTTAGAAAATTCAAAACATAATAGGCTTTAGCTATACGTTCTTGTGGGGTTAACCCTAAACTCCCCCTTTTTTGTTTTTGTAATGTAGTTTTAAGAGTGTTATTCATGCGTTCGATAATGGCTTGATCTGTGGCAGAATGTGGAATGCCTGTGATATGTTGAATTCCCCATTGCTGAAAAAATGTCTATGTCCGGGCCATTATCTGGTTTTATAGTTTTTGGAACTCCTAGGGTGGCAAAGGTCATAATAAAATGTTGACAAACATCTTTGGCTTTTTCTCCTGAATGTACTGATGCATAAATACAAGATGAAAAAGTGTCGATAGAAACATGTACCTATTTGTATTTACCAAACTCTGGTACATGAGTAACATCTGCCTGCCAAATTTCAAGTGACAAAAGACCTCGAGGATTAGTTCCAACTGTTGGTGTGGGCAAAACTTGTTGACAATCAGGACACGACTATATAATTTGCCTCGCCTGGTCTTGAGTCAGTTGAAATGTACATTGCAGAGCTTTTGCATTTTGATGATAAAATCCATGGGATAAATGAGCCTGTACAAAACAGTCAGGTAAAACCGTGACACCTGCAAGCTTATCAGCTTGTACATTTCCCTCACTTATGGGCCTGGGTAGGGAGGTGTGTGAGCGTATATGTTGCATAACATATGGGTGTGCGCGTCGATCCAGGAGCTACTTAAGCTCCCAGAGAAGAGTAAATAGAATTTCGTTGGAGACTTCCTTCAAAAAGGAGTGCTCTAGCCTAGAAACAAGGTCTGCCACATAGGCAGAATCCGTGATAATGTTTATTGGGGTAGTCCACAGTTTGAAAACACAGACTACTGCAGAGAGTTCTACTACCCGAGGTGATCCTGTTACAATATGTATGTCATTTTTCCAATTTCCATCACTATCTTTCCAAACTATTACTGCTTGGCCTGTTTTGCCAGACCCATCAGTAAATACTGTGAGGGCATCAGCTATTGGTGTGATAGCTAATTGTGAAGTAGGTAAAAGGGAAAAAGAGTGCAGGGATTGTATAATAAAGAGAATGCAGGGATTGTATAATTTTGTGTCCTGAGAAATGAATACTTATCTGTCCTGTAAAATCCGCTAGAGTGCACTGAAAGACAAAAGACTGGTGAGTTAAAAAAAAGGTTAGCTGTTTTGTATCAAAAGGCAAATAGATAACGTCAGGTTCAACACCATCTAACATTAATAAACGCTCTCTTCCTTTCTGGATGACCATAGCTATCATTTCAATAGCTGTGGTAACTATTTTTCCAAAATTATGTGGTAAAAATATCCATTCCAGGATAATCAATGGATATACATCTTGTGGAACCCACTGTGCTAAGAGGCCATAGAGTTGAAAGGTTGAATAAAAAATGAAAAGGCTGACAGGGTGGTCCATTTTTCACCAATGAGTGACTTGACCAGCTTTTTTACAACCACACTATCAAGCGCAATTTTTGCAGAGGGGTAAGCATTCGTGAAGATGTTAAATCCGGGTCTCCTTTCAATAATTTAAAAAGAGGATGGAATTCTTCAGTAAATATTCCTAAGAGAGGATGGACCCAGTTTATGGTTCCTAACAGTTTTTGCAAATCGTTCAGAGTCTTTATTTCTGTTTGCAAAGTGATATGTTGAGGCTGGATGTTTTGTTCTAATATCCTCCATCCTAAATATTGCCAAGGTGGGGTTTCCTGTATTTTTTCTTCTGCAATTTTGAGTCCTGCTGCTGAAACTGCTCGGACTACTTGCAGCTTCACTTCTTGGGCTGTTTGTTTTGATTCCACAGTGATTAAAATGTCATCCACATAATGGTAAATTAAAACATTTTCAAAATACTTTCTTATTAGGCTTAAAATTTTCACTACAAATTGTTGTCATGCACCCTTTATGACAGCACGGGTAAATTCCAGTGTTCCCCTTCTATTATTTACTTTCACTTTTAGGCAGTCCTTTTGCAGATGGCCATACTGACCACACGAAAAGCATTGTTGTGATTTAGCTGAGAGCGCTGCAAATGCTTCCTCAATCAGAGACAAATCGTGTTGTCTAGACCCAATATTCATACAAGCATTCAACATATCATCAATGATAGGATTCCTTAAAGGTCATAGTACTTTCTGACAGTCAGGTTAGGCATTTTCAATATATTCACGTGCCTGTTCATTATCAATCTGTTTTTCCAAAGCCTCTTTAAGTCAGTCTAAAAATTGCACAGATGGTTCATTTACTTCTTCTTTAACTCGGACAAAAGGCTGCCTTTATTTACCAGCTTCAGGGACAGCTCTCAAAGCACGGAGTGCCAATTTTTTAACTTGCTGCAAATCCCTCTGGCAAATCCTAGCTTGTGCAGTGTTGGAGCTATGATCACCTTCCCCCAATAATGCATCAGCAGTGACCGCTCGCAATGCGTCGCGTGCCCCCAACGCTGAGTTTTCAGTAGCTTGAATGCCTGCAAGCTGCCTCATTTTTGACTCCCACATACTGTATTGCATATCCGTCATTATCAAGTGAAACAACATTTTAAAATCATTTAGGGTAAACACATGAGTATCACAGAGAGACTGTATCAAATGGGTTGTATATGGAACCCCAAGTCCATGGTCCGTCACTGTTCGCCTGATGTCTTTGACAAGAGCATACGACAGACCTTCCCATCGTGGATCCTGATCAGGCACATACACCACAGGGAATGCACGCAGTATATCTGCATCCCCTACTCACGTCGCTTCTCCCTTTACAGCTGCGCATTTATCATGAGGATCCGGAGGACATAAATCAGGCTCCTATTCTGGATCAATAAGCCCTGGGTCAAAAAGGTCATGAAGGTCATCATCAAGATTACCAGGTGGCAGGACCGCAAGAACAGTAGCAGTAGGTTTAGTTTTTGGTCTTACAGTAGGGTCTGCCAAAGTGGGTGGCAGCGAAGGAGCCGAGGGTGCCGCTTCTGCCTACTTCGCTTGTGAGTCAACATGAGCTTTTAAAGTTTCAAAAATAATTTGCCAAGGGCTCAACAAAGTGGTGGCTACCTTATCATTTTTTGTAGCACAGTCCCATAGATGGACACCTATTTTTTCCCAAACCTCTGGACTATATATATGAGTAGTATTAATGGATGGGTCGGCTTTTGATACCCAGAGAACAACATGTTTCAATTCTTCCTCATCTATTTTCTTCCACTACTTTTTAAGAATATTAGTAAAAACTTGCAGAACATCTCTGTTCCTTTGTTAAACCCATCCCCATTGTTCTCAGTTCCTGCTTACCTTCATCATGCAATATGTAATTGAGTGCTCTGGATACGCTTCCTTTCAGCGTGACGCTTCCTTTATGTGTGCAATCCCATAGTTCGGTTGAGCTACGCCACCGGATCAACAGCTAGTTCTTTTTGGGCCCCATGTTCGGCACAATTTGTGGGGTATTGATACACAGACTCCGAATGCAGATCAAAGACTCTTTATTAAAATCAGGCAAGCCTTTTATACCTCTACAGCGGGTTGATGTGTCAGCCTGTAACTGAGCTTCAGTAATTTTCCATTACAGCATTTTTTAACTGTTACATGAGTTGCCTTGTTGCAGTATCATTAAAGCCTATATGGAATAGCAGGAGCAGATTATAGTCTGAATGCTTCACCACGTTTGGCAGCCTCTCAGTGACATCACAAATATGAGCTCCTTGTAGACAACAAACTTCTCTAGAGAAATTGTCTGGATGGTAAATTGGTGTTTTGGTGTCTCTCAGTAAGGAGTCTACAACTACTAATACCTTCTGTGCT
>NW_009608890.1:0-477 GCF_000690535.1 Cariama cristata
CCACTTTCTGCCTTTCATCTTAATTGGTGTCTTTTTCACTCCTCATAACTATTATTAGAGCGCATACACATCCACACAAAGCATCGTAACATACAACAAATCAGTACTCCTAATGCTGCAATAATTATGCAAGTAACAAGCAGTTGCTTAAGCCAAACAAAATTAGGTAGCCAAGACGTGAGCTTTTCCCAAAGGTCAGCGAGCCCAAATGAGGTATCATCCTCAACCACCTGATGTAACACCTTTGCATGGTCCCAAATTTTCTGGATATCAATCTCTATTTTCCCTGATTCATCTACATAGGTGCAGCAGCTAGTGTTAATTAAGGTGCACATTCCTCCCATGTGAGCCGTTATAATGTCCAGAGCTATCCTGTTCTGAAGGACTACTTTCTGTAAGGATTTTGCCTCCCGATTTAAATGATATAGGGCACCGGCGGTTGCATTTACTATTAATTCTATTTCTGCCGAAATGTTG
>NW_009608891.1:0-48121 GCF_000690535.1 Cariama cristata
CCCTGTTTTAGCCAAACCAGGACACACTTTCTTATTCTGTAGGTACCAAATTATCAAGTTAGTTCTTAATTTCAGTACTACTCTAATTTGATTTCCAGGTTTTCAGCAGTTCAGAATACTTTGTCTTCTATTTCTATTCCATCAAGTTTCATTATCACTTCTTTATAACACTATTTATGTTTGCTAAGCATGACCTGTCTTTTGAACTATACTGCTATATTTGAGTGCTACCTTTTCAAATGTTCTCTTTAAGCAAAAGTTCAAGAGCTATTTGCTTTGCAAAGAAGATATATTTCAAACTACATTCTCTGTTTTTGACTGTTTTATAAAATACTTCCTTCTCTTTTCTCCTTCCTGCTTTTCATGAAGAGTTGAATATAACCACCATGATATATTATCCATTAGTATTTTTCCAATTCAGCAGCACAATGATCAGATCTGGATCCCTTCCCTTCCTTTCTCCTTTTTTTATTTATATCTACCATTTGAGCTTTAAAAGATGCCATAAGTACATTTGCACTTGCAAACATGTATTACATTAAATAAACCAGTACTACACTATGAAGTCGGTTAATCCCTGTTGAGTATTGTTTATGTTGTTCTTCCTTAATCCTACAATTTCTAACCTCAGTAATTTCCTTTTTTTTGGAAAGTTTTGTGAAAAGCGGACCTCCTAATCTGTTCTGAATGCCAGATGAAAGAATGATGATGCTTTCCATGGTGAGGGATTGAAGTTGAAAATACTCCTTTAGCAGCTTCCAGTACCCAACACCTCATAGGAACACAAGCTTGAAAAATAACATCTTTGAACAAAAGGCAAAGACCACTACCACAAACAGTTTAAGATGGGATTTTCACTAACTCTCGTCAGTTGCCGAGTAGTTTTGATTTTGAAATTCATGGTATAGTTCCACTGAGTCTAATAGAAACATCCAAGACAAGGTACTGCCGTATATCTGATAAATATTTTTCTATCTAACCTTCAGATACCCAGATAATGAACGAATAAGTAGCCCACAGCTTGCAGGAGAGTTTTAATGTTTTATCTGTGGAAAATGTAATTGAAGAAGAAGTAATCTCCTCCTTTCACTGTTGAAATTCAACATATGGACCACACAGGTTGTATTACAGTTACTCATTTTTGCAAGAGAGAATTTAACTGTGAAATATGCCAGAGATTGGAAAAAAGGGCTATAGCTGCTTAGCTAAGTGCAAATGACCATACATACTTGGAGAACTGTTTATTTCCAGTTGAGCTAAAAAGTTGTCTTCATCTTTTCCCACTGTGAAAGTGTCATAAACTGTACACAGATCTCTTCTGTGAGAATACGTGGATTAGCTTCTGCTATTTCTTTTGATCATCTTCTCAAACTATAAGCACTATATTACCTTTATTTATCTTAGACAAGTTCTTGCTATCTGAGGAATTGATATTCCTTAATCTTTGCAAAAAAAAAGGTACATCTTTTCAATGGATGAACTACCATAGTTCTGACAGAAGTTCAAATCTCCATGCACTGTGAACCTGCCACAGTCTATATCATTGCTAAGCACCTCACGTAAGGTGCGCAAGAATCTTCCTATAGATTTCCATGAATAGCAGATGAAGGTGAAAATATCAATAACTCTGGTCCACAGAAATACAATAGGCAGAGCAGTAAAAGGGAATTCTGTCCGGACTGCTGTTTAACAGCAGGTCTTACAGAAGCAACAAGAGCCTGTCTCTGAAGAGAGAGACATAATCCTTAAACAGAGATCCTACTGCACCAAAGCAGAGTATACAGGCGCTGCCAGAAGCACTGGAAGATATTTTAGACCTGGAAAAAACGAGGAGCATGACAGCAATAGTTGAAATTTGCAGAGCAAGGAAGCAAGTTTGCCTATATTATTTCAAACCATATTTCTGAAATGAAACAATGAAAATATTTGGTGCTTTTTTAGAGTTCTGTGGTGATGTTGTGTGCTAGCACACAGCACCTTAAAATGACATCTTGGATAGTGTAAAAATGCCAGAAGTAATATTGATATTATTTTAAAATTAAATCTAGTATTATTACCTTCCTTTTTCTGCTTTTAATAGTATTTGTCAGCAGATACATGTTTCTGAATCTGGTACACAGTCTGTATCCTGTTAATGTGCTCATCATCTGATTGGGACTGTGTTACTTTTCACTTTGGTTTGGCAACAAACCATATAATCTCCATGAAAAAAACTGTGCAGCAAGGCTTTTTTATCCCAGGTTCTTTCTCAAAAGCAGCAGCAATAAAACGTATCAACAGAACTACCAGTTCTGTTCCAGAGAAATTAAAGCAAAGATAGAGATATTCCAGGGACATTAATAAAAAACCCCAAACCTCAAGTAGGATGGGATTTCTTAAGTACTAATTAAGCTTTCTCACAGAATAACTTTCAATCTCGCAGATTTGCCATAACATTTGAGATACTACAAGACAGTCAAAGGTCTTGTCCTCACCTTGTGCATCAAATTATACAGTAGGAAATTATCACGAATGATCACTGGTAGCAGCTAAACCATTGAATTTTCTTCTACCAATCACTTTGCGTTTTACATTGGTTCTTAGCTTGTTGGGTTTTTTCAACGCTTTTGGCAGAGATGATCTCAAAATTGTAGTAAACTCTAGCCTCAAGGAACCTCTGAAGCTCCCACTTTCTCTACCAAAAGATGACTTACACTCCAGAAGTTTCTAGACATTTCACAGCCCTATTACATACTCAATATGAGAGCTCCAAGTCTCAAAGAACTTAACATTCAAAGTTCAATAATCAAGGACAAATATTAAACTGGTCAAGATGACAAAGAAAGCTCCTGGAAGACTGAAATGAATTGAATTGAAATGTTTTCATTCACAAACTAATGCATGTAGAAAAGTTTTTGCCTCGATATTTGAAGAAAGAAAATCATAGGCAGCTTAATGATGCAAGATAGCAATGAAATTCAGGAAAGCGAAAGGTGATTAATTGGTTGTTGAAAAGGAGAGAAGGATTGTTTTGGTAATTTCTGAATAACAATCATTTTCCTCTTTGAGATGTGTTGCTCCTACACAAAAATATTTGCGGTTCTACGACTTCAGAATTAAATATCCAAATGTTAAACCATTAACTAAGTAGTCAAGTGTAGGAGTACTATATGCGTGCAAAAATAAATAATAATCACACTAATATAAATGTAATTTTAAAAAATCTTGACCTGCCACTCTTTCATATGCTAATCCTGTCTTCCTGCTTTCCCTAAAAGTAGTATTAGAAACTTGTAGCCATTTTTATTAAAACTATACTAGTTTAACTATGAAACTGAAGTCTTAAATAAAGATTTCAACCTTCTTTGTATAAGCCTTGTTCAATTTTTTTTTCCCATTTTAAGTTTCAAAATGTTGCTTCACCCCCACTCCCTAAGGCAAAAATTCATTAGCCTGAGAAATTGTTTAAGCCTTTAATTCAAAATTAAATTGTGGGTTCATAATACCAGTGACAGCAGAAAATAAAAAACTATGTAAGTTCTGTTCAACAAAAAGTTAGATAAAGAAAGATCAGGTTTTATAGCCTGCAAGTCCCTGTGGTCTAAAAAAGGACTCAGGCACAGTTTCCCAACTTTGACAAAATGTGGATAGACCAGCACTGAAAGAGTTACACAAAGCAGCCATAACACCTCATCCTGAGCAAACCTTTGTACTGAAGCAGAATGGTTTGCAAACTAAACCGGGAGCTTTGTGTTAGATAGACATTTCCTATGTCATTGAGTGTCAGTCCTTCTTACTAATGTGCACTCCAGGACTACCCTGAGCAGCGACAGTAATCAGTGAGGAAGGTACTGGCTGTCCATACATTTATTTAGTGTCCTTACCACAACATCCACTTAAAGGTTGACAAGGTGATCGATGCTTGTGAGCACAGACTACAGCAAGGCCTCATAATCAGCGAACAGTGTTTATGTGGACTTTGATTGATAAGCACTTGTTTACTTAGAGGAAGAAGGAAAGTCAGAGGACTGCAGAATCTAACACACTGTAATAAATAACACACAGACACATATTTTCCACACATTAGATTTGTTAATCTCTCTTCTCTTTTCGGGACACAAGTATAACTACAGCTACCTTCAGTCAGGTTAAGTGTGCCTCAGGACATTGAAGGTCAGTTATTAAAAACTGGTTATAGAACTAAGGATAAACACAATAAAATATATTTTATCTGACTTGGACCCTATGCAGTTTATCCATTTCTCACTGCCCTGGCATTACAAATTAGAGTGTTTATACATGTTTTCCATTGAACACCCCACTCACTTTTAGGATGTACGCTTTGAATGAAATATTACAACTTTTTAATCAATGTCTCCAGAACTGAGTAGAATACACACCACTTGTTTTCTGTTTTCCTCCAGAAACATATACTGAGGAACAGTTAACCTCATGTTCTGTCAAAGTCAATCACCAGACCAGACTGTTAAAGGTCAAAATTATTGTAATTACTTAGTGTCAAAGTTTTGTGACATTTTATTTCATTGACAGCTGCATGCTAAACCATAAAATCAACTTAGATTTCAGAGGATAGTTTTGGTTGTATCCACCTTCTCTGGGTTCTTTGACTGGCCAGTACTCCAAATTAATTTGTGCTGTGATTTAAGACATCCCCAAGATAAATCTGATCAAGTTAGAAATTCTCTGAAGAAGTAGCACGCAGAAATCGGTCCTCAGTAAAATCTTTATAAGGAGCTTTTTGAATTCATCAAACATTGAAACCATTCAGAGCTAAAAGAATGCATGTTACATGGTGGTGTCTAGAGAGCAGACCCACATCTGCATTCTGGACCACCCAGTATCAGTGCTTGCGAAACAAACTTTTGCATGTCAGAGAAGAACGTCACCGGCACAGCCACCTGGAGCCAGATCCCCAACCTAGCATTAGGCAACTACAGCCTCTATGGATATGATTTTTCATACTTTTCATCCCTCTCCAAGATTTTGCTGTGCTATGGTGCATAACTAATACATCTTCCCAGTAAAAAAGTCAAATACAAAGGTTGAATGTGACCTAAAAAGTCTCCAAGTGGTGAAGAGTTTCTCCTCCTCATAACTGTTCATATGCATGAAAATGCATTATTTGTTTCTCTTTTCAAAGTGCATTACTACATTCAGTGAAAAGTCAAATCATTGCAAGTATCATCTTTTCTACAGGAAAATCAGCCCTGAGAAATTGGCTCCACCCACTTTTTTTAACTTATTTTTGGAGAACTGCTGTTATACATACTTGCTACTGCTACATAGACCTCACTAAAAGATATTTAAACAGCTGCAAAAAGTATGATGTCACTTGCATAACTCTTGTTCTGCCTTTGAATTACTGAATGCGAGAAATTAAGAGACTTTATGACATTCTGATGGACAGAAATTACAGAAACACCCATGTAAGATATTATCAAAGAAACATACACGTAACAGTATCACTTGTACAATAAATAGGAATGTTAAAATATTCATGAATTTGTGATGACTGTATACAGGCTTATTTAAAACAGCATATTTTCACCTCAATAAATTCACTCAGACGACAGGAATCACAAAACATTATCCGGCAGGGACCTCTCAAGGTCACTTAATCTGGCCTCCCAGTTGAAGGAAAGTCATCACTAACACAACATCTTAGATATTCCTGTGAGGAGCAGGGAGTTGGAGTCAATCTTTATGGGTCCCTTCCAACTTGAGATATTCTATGATTCTATGATAAGATAAGGTCAGCCATAGCTTTGTCTAGCTGAATCTTGAAAAACTCCAAAGATTAAAATTCCACATTTCTAGTTGCCTGTGCTGTCTCTAGATCACATATTTGCCTACTCTTTACCAGACTAAATAAGCTCAGCCTCCCCACCTCTCAAATATACCCAAAGAAACCAACCAAAAAAAAGCCCTCAAGAAAAACCCCATGCCTTTCACAGGTGTTCTTGCCCTCTGACAATCTTAGGAGCTTCTTTGGGAGTCATTCAAGTCTCTTTATGTCCATGTTGGGATGTAAATCAGTAAAATTAGGTGCCCCAAACTGGATGCAGTGTTCAAAATGTGGCCTCCCAGCTGTCAAACGTGGGAGTAAGAGCTTCTCTTAAGCTGCTAGCTACGTTTCTCTTAAAATATCATGATGTGTAGTTTATTTTATTCATAATGAGTACATTGTTGGCTTTTACTCAACTTTGTGTCATCTGTAACCGCCAATTCCTTTTCAGCAGGCATGCTACCGAACCAGTCACTGCCAGCTTGTACCGATGTGATTCTGCCACAGGTGGAAGGTTGTGCACTTTTCACTACTGAAAATGAGGTTTCTGTTGAAAGACTTAAAGTTTTTGACTCTATGTATGACATCTGATGATATCCACACAGTTCGAAGTCCTATTCAATCCGTTCATCAAGGTCTGAGTGTTTTCTAGCAGTCCAGGAATTATGGTATGGACTTTCAGAAATGAAAATGCTAGCACCTTGGCAACATTATCCAATATCAGTTCAAATGCTTAGTGACCAGTTATTTAGAATCATAAATTCATAGAACTGTAGAATTGTTTGGTTTGGAAGGGACCTCTAAAGCTCATCAGTTCCAAACCCCTTGCCATGGGCAGGGACATCTTTCACTAGTTCAGGTTGCTTAAAGCCCCATCCAACCTCACCTTGAACACTCCAAAGATCGGGCATCCACAGCTTCTCTGGACAATCTTTTCCAGTGTCTCACCAGCCTCATAGTAAAGCAATTCTTCCTTATATCTACTCTAAATCTACTTTCTTTCAGTTTAAAACCATTGCCCCTTGTCTTATCATTATAGGTCTTGGTAAAAAGTGCCTCTCCATCTTCCTTATAAGCCCCCTTTAAGCATTGGAAGCTGCAATAAGATCTCCATGGACCCTTCCCTTCTCCAGGCTAAATAACCCCAACTCTCAGCCTTTCTTCATAAGAGAGGTGTTCTAGCCCTCTGATTATTTTTGTGGCCTTCCTCTGAACCCACTCCAACAGGTCCATGTCTTTCTTGTGCTGGGGACCCCAGAGCTGAACGCAGGACTGGGGTGGGGTCTCACAAGATTGGAGCAGAGGGGGAAAATCATCCCCCTTGACCTGTTGCTCACAACAATTGACTTTGAGAGCTGCAAGTGCACATTGCCAGCTGAGGTCTAATTTTTCATCTACTGGTATCCCCAAGTCCTTCTCTTTAAGGTAGCTCTCAATCAATTCCTCACTTGGTCTGTATGAATATTGGGGATTGCCCGACACAGATTCAGGACCTTTAAATTGGCCTTGTTGAACTTCATGAGGTTCATAAGTGTGCAATTCTCAAGCCTGTCAAGGTACCTCTGAACGACATCTTGTCTTTCATGCAGTAGTGAACAAAGTGCACCACTCAGTTTGGTGTTATCTGTAAACTTGATGAGGGTGCACTCAATCCCACTATCTACATCACTGATGAAGGTATTAAATAGTATTCGTCCCAGTACAGTCCCTTGAGGGACACCACTCATTACTGGTTTCCACTTGGACATTGAGACATTGACTGTAACCCTTTGGAGGCAGCCATCCAGCCAATTACTTCTCATCTAACAGTCCATCCATCAAATCCATATCTCCCAATTAAGCAGCAAGAAAGTTATGTGGGTCTGTATCAGCAGCCTTACAGAAGTCCAGGTAGATGACATCCGTAGCTCTTCCCTTGTTCATTGATGCATTCACTCTATTGTAGAAGGCCACTAGATTAGTCAGGCGTGATTTGCCCTTGGTGAAACCATCTTGGCTGTCTCTAATCACCTCCCTGTCTTCCATATATTTCAACATGTCTTCCAGGAGGATCTGTTCCATGATGTTACCAGACACAGAGGTGAGGCTGACTGGCTGGTAGTTCTCAGGGTCCTCTTTATCAACCTTTTAAAAAATGGGTGTGATATTCCCTTTCTCTAGTCACTAGGGACTTCACCTAACTGCCATTACTTTTAAAATATGACAGAGTGTGGCTTGGCAGCTACATCTGCGAATTCCTTCAGGATCCTGGGATGCATCTCATTGGGTCCCATGGTCTTGTGTATGTTCAGGTTCCTCAGGTGGCCTTGAACCTGATCATTTCTTACAATGGGAGGAACTCCATTTCCTCAGTACCTGGCTTGAGGTCCAGGAACTTGAGAGGTGTGAGAAGAGTGATTGCCAATGAAAACTGAGGCAAAAAATTCTTTAGTACCTCAGCCTTCTCCATGTCGGTTGCCACTAGTTATACAGTCATATTTATCATGGGGGTACAATTTCATTTCTCTTCCTTTTCTGTGTTCCTTCTACCTGTAGAAGCTCTTCTCATTATTCTTCACATTCCTGGCCTAATTCAGCTCCAATTGTTCCTTAACTTTCCTGATCCCATCCCTATACATCCAGGCAGCATCCTTATATTCTTCCCAGGATACATGTCCACTGTCTGTGCATTTCCTTACACTTGATTTTGATCAGGAGGTCCTTACCGAGCCACAATGTGTCTCCTGCCTTCCTTGCCTGATTTCTTACACACAAGAACTGAAAGCTCTTGTGCTCTAAGAACAATCTCCTTAAAGAGCTGTCAGCTCTGTTGCGCTTCTTTATCACTAAAGGTAGTTTCCCGGGGGGAGGTCATCCACTAATTCCTTAAACAACCAAAAGTTCTCTTTCATAATATTCAGGATTTTGATGTTATTCTTGTCCTGACCCATATCCCTTGAAGTTGTGAATTCCACAAGGGTATGATCACTGCAGCCCAGGCTGCCACCACTCTTGAGATCTCTAATTCATCTGTTTGGTAAGCAGCAGGTCCAGTAACACCACTCTTCTGGTTGGCTTGTCTATTACCTGGAGTAAGAAATTACTCTTGACACACTCCAAGAGTCTTCTGGACTGCTTACAGCTTACTGTGTTACTTTTCCAGCAGATGTCAGGGTGCCTGAAGTCAACCAGAAGGATCAGAACCTGCAAGCATGATGCTTCCTGTAGTTGAAGTAAGAATATTTTATCAACATCTTTCACTTGATTGGGTGGCCTGTAGTGCATGCCAACCATGAAGTTTCCTTTATTAGCTCATCCTCTAATTTTCACCCATAAGCTCTTAACCTGTCTATCACTATTTTTCAAAGACAACTCTGTACAATCAATAGAATTTTTTTACATAGAAGGCAACCCCCCCTGCTCTGCTTCTTTGCTTGTCCCTTCTGAACAGTTTATAGCCATTGATTGCAGCACTCCAGTTGTGTGATTCATCCCACCAAGTTTCAGTGATAGTGACCAGATCACAGCTTTCTAGCTGTACAGTGGCTTCCAGCTGCTCCTGTTTGTTACTCATGCTACATGCCTTGGTATAGAGACACTTCAGTTGGGCTATCAACATGTAACTTTTTTAGAGGAACAAGCCTTAATTCCTTTGAGGTGTTTCACAGATATTCCTCTGTTGGATCCTAATACATCAGCAGCCTCTGGCTCTTCTCTGTGACTCAAAATTCCACACCCTTCCCCCACAAAGTCTAGTTTAAAGCTCTCCTTATAAGTCTGGCCAGCTTGTCAGCAAAGATGCTCTTGCCTCACTTGGTCAGTTGAATTCCGCCAGCTCCCAACAGACCCAGCTTCTCAAAGGTACATCCATGACCATGCAAGCCAAAACCTTGGATATCTAGACAGTGTCACTCCAAATAACATTACTTGAAGATCTGAGCATATTAAGATGCTAGACAGACAGGGGAAAGATAGAGAGTTTTATTAAACTAAACAAGTTCCATATCATTAGTAGAAAGAAAATATCTTTCTATTTATTCATTCTAAAAAAATACTCATTCATCAGAAACCATGAACAAGTAAACAAACCCTTTCTAAAATTAAAACCATGAACTCTTTTCCTGTTTTTTCTCCAGCAAATGCATGTCCTGCCCCACTGCACATTGGTGTTTTATTTCTGAGAGATAAATTCCCTGTATATCACCCGATGTTTTTAGCTTTTTCATTTACCTTGTAAATAAGATGTTGGCATCAGGCAATTGCTACCTTCTCAAAAAAGAAAAACCTTTCTGCAAGTAAATCACAGAAACACTTCCATTTAAAAAAGATCAATCTCTTGGTACAACTAAAAGTGATAGCAATCCATTCTTGCAGATATGTTTTAATCTTATGAAATAATGAAAAAATCATGTAGTAGATGCAGTCCTACAACAAACAGTCTTGGCTCAGACCCAATACACCTAAGCACAAATATCTGATGCTAGGACATTGCCAAATAATGTTTGTCAGATTACTAGTATGGTTCCAAACCAGACAGCACATATTATTGCTCTCTATTTGAATAATGTTGAGCAAGTCCACTGATCTTAAATGGCTGCAGTTTAATTTCATAGCTGCTGATGGCTCTGATATCTTTAATGTGTTTCATTCACATTAATATCTCCTTCTAATTCACATCCCAGATAATCTTCTGAGGATGCTTTACATGATCTCAGCAAATATCTGGAATTACATGAAATTTCAAATTATTCTCAGATTGCAATAAACTTTCAAAAATGTAGAGTTTTCTAGTATAAATACACAAAGGAAACATTTGCTGTGATTTCCTATTTCATTAGTTCCAAAAGGATCTAGGTTTTGTCTAGCTTTATCTGAGCTGGAAAAGTACTGTATACTAGTAAGGCACATGGCCATCAAATCTCATTCACACCCACATATACTTATTCCAAGAAAGAATATATTTATCATTTTCCCTTCTTTTTCATAATTATAGACTGGATAAAATTTAATATTTCTGGTTTGATAAGAACATAAATATGAACTGCATCAATTAATTTTTAATAAGTCATTTACAGACATAATTTCATACAATGACTTAAGTGGAAACTCTATTTGCACCTTGTTTGGCCTTGATATCTATTATCACTTTTCCAAGACTAGTGGTGATCTGGATTCTATGTACTGGCTCTGCTGTTTCACTGCAATGGTGAGACAAAGTAGAAGTGAGTATTAATGTCCCTGCATTCTTTAATACCCTTGGGGAGATGACAGAGGCTAATTTTCAAATTTCATGGGAACTAAGAAAGATGATAGGATTTAATTTGCAAGTTTTATTTCTAGACCACCAACATTAGAAGTTGGAAGAAATACCAGGTAGACTGCTCTTTTGCAGAGCTGTGGTACATTTAAAATGAATAATTCATCACTTAATCACAAAAGATGAGGCGGGCGGGTGGGGTGTCAGGCTGGAAAGAAAGGAGGTCCAGCTTCATTCAAAAGAGATAGTATCAGAGACTTCTATTTTACTTCACTGTCTCTTATCAGGATTCTGGGAAAGGAAGTTACACAGGTCCATTGAAAAATGCTGTTCGCAACCTAAGATAATTAGCTACTTTCTCAGTAATTAGTAGTTACTACCTGGACAGTATGACCATATCCACAAAGTCCCAGGCTTAGGCTGGGCAGTGAATGAAAAGCAGAGAATATCCTTATCTAAACATAAGAGAGACATAACAGTGCAGGCACAATAATTGCACGTTATGGAGAAGCAAATGCTGCACTAGTGTTTAGGCAAAAGAGGAGATTAAGTATAAACTTTTTCCTTCTTTCTCCTCCTGTTGTTTCTCTTACTGTCACTATATTGGCACCAATTTTCATTTACTTTCCACAACTTATAGCTAGGCACCACGCACATCAAAGTTGACAGAATGTGGCTCGGCAAGTATTACAAACATATTAAACTGATTTCTTTATGATATATTTGGTAATATATTTGCTGATTTCTTTTTTTGTCTTTCATTAATGAATAAATGTACAACTTCAATTCACCACACATTCAAATACTGGGAAGCTACACAAGACAGAAACACACATTCACAGGAAGATATGTCAGCAAAGACATTAAACCAACCGAGATGGAACTCAAATCAATAAACTTTGATAATAAATAGTCACTACAATGTCTCTCTGTTTCTGTTAACATCAGTAGCATTACATCTGTTTGCACTGGCTGGCAGTATATTCTTGGCAATTTCACACGGTGCTACTTACAAACTGACCTTCTTCTTCACCAAGTCAAATGGAAACAAGTACTCAATATAAAATATGAAGAGACTCTGCAAAGGACTCTGGCTAATTTATTGCTCTAGAACATATTTTCTGTCGGCTAGTACCAGCTGATTTTTTTTCATGCCAGCATAATTTTAGTTCTCTTGTGTGTGTATTCTTCACTCTGACATTTATGACAACTGGCTGGTTTTCATTTGGCTTTACATTAATATCTAAAACCTAACTTAAGGTTCCAAAAATAAACAGATATCATTTAATAATTGTACATGGAACGTTTCAACCTCATTTGTAATGTGATTTGTTTTTTTTTTTTTCCCTTCAGTTATGCTCTCAAATGAGTCTATGTGAATACAAACATTAATAGATTGGGAGTGCTGGGAGCTGTCAGCCAGATTTTTCTCTTAGCAATAATCATCAGATGTGATTGTATCCATATGTACCAGGTTTCAGAAGACCAGAAAACAATGTACTATCACCTGACTATGTGCTGTGATTTTCTTTTACCAAAGCACAGCAGTTTGAGCATTTGCGGTTTTAATGACCATCATTTTAGGAAGTGATGATTGCTTTATAAAGATAAGTGACTAAGCAGCAGTAAAGAACTCTGATTGCACCTATTTATAGAGAAAGAGATGACTGGAAGAACTGTAGCATCAGAGTTGGGGAGGAAACATGTTTTTGTACTGTTTTGGATTTTGTTTCCTCTTTCCCCACCTCTAAAGTCACAAATTTGCTTATTTCTTCACCCTAGATACCAGTTGCACTTCTAGAATAGTAAGAGACCAAAACCAGATTAACATCCAAACAAAATAGCTGCTCTACAAATGCACAGGTAACGTAGTTCCTTAACAAAAGTGTGTACTACTTCAAGACAGAAACACAAAAAAATTAAAAAAATAGGAAAACAATTATTTGTTTTACTGAACGTAAGCAATTAAACATTCTAAACACCTAAGAACAGTTTAAAAGACTTATTGTCATGTGTGTAGATGGAGCCAACACTGTTCTGCCTGTACTGTGGATTAAATAGACTTGCTAAAAGGGAGGACTTAGTTTTTTGTGGATGTCATTCCAATTTCAATGAAAGGCTTTTGCATCTAGATTGTCTCTTGTCCAGCCAGCATAAAGAAAATCAGGGCTTCTCTCCCTTAGGTGAGCCTGATTTCTTCAGTCTCACTGAAAATTAATAGCACTTTGTGATTACACAGCATTAGCAAAATAGCTACTGGACTCTTCTCTTACGGTTTTCAAGAAACTGCATTTTTGAAAACAGTTCAAACACCAAAATATTTTGCATCAATGTTTAGTTCCATTGTTTATTTGTGCCCATAGAAATGGAAATTAAAATCTCAGTCATTGAAATAACTTTCTCACAAGCAGGAAAAAGTATTCTCAAAAGTCTTTGCTGCAACTAGTATTTTGGGAGCTGGCTGTAACAATTCTGTCTGTGAGGAAAACTCTACCTGTGTATCCTTATGGGAAAAGAAGACAAGGATTAAGGAGATATTCATATAGCTAACTTTATTTTTCTCTTTCTTATCAGACACGTCCATTAATGCTAAGACCGGGGGTCGTATTTGTCAGGAGCAAGTCAGTCACAGGCAGATTGTTACTCCAGCACTGTAGCTCTAGAGTCAGGCTTCCTGAGAATACTAACAATGAGAAATACTGGCAGCCTTAAACTCACCAGACTTCACAGGCAATATGGATGGGTGGAAAGGGGAAAAATGGATATACACATTGGGCTGAAGACTGTGGTTATAAATCATTTCAACAGATAGCAGACAGAAAGCCTTCAGAAGTGATGTACTTCAGTGGCACTTAATCCACTACCACAACGTTACACATATAGCTTTCTGGTGACAGCTGCTGCTTAGCAACAACCCAGCTATCTCCCCTGCTCCCAAAAGAAGAATAAACACGATAGGAATACAACTCAGAAAACAAGACTCCACGTAGTTATAGCACAAGTATATTTGTAGCAGACCACACAAGAACATGTACGTGTGTGTTAATTCTCACAAACATACCTACCTTCTATGTAGCAGGGGTATCACCATTTGGAAAACCATTTAGTCCTGTATCAGATAATATGTGAACTGAAAAGAATCCAGTGTAAAAATTTACTGTCTTGTAGTTTCCTTGGCCTCCCTCTTTGCCTGTCTTGAAGAGGCTGTGATGTTTGCCTTTCTCCAGCTACCACAAACCTCCCCTCATTACTGTAACCTTTCAAATGTCAGCAACCTCACATCAGCTTTGGTGAGATCTGTCAGCACTACATTTGCTCCAATAAGTGCACGTTCAATTTGCTTGAGTACTCCCTATCTCTTTCTCCTGCTTCTCTGGGGAGTGTTACATTCCCACAACCTCTGTCACAAGGCTCAGCGACACAGCCGGACTGAGAGTACACTTTTCCAGTAAAAATGGAGTCAAACAAATCAATCAGAAACTCAACCTTTTCCATTTCCTTTGTCATTAGGTCCCTTGCCTCATGAGTGGAGTTTTTAAGCTTTTTTTTTTGACAATGCACTGGGCAATAAAATAAGTTAGGTATCCAAGTCTGGCACTCAGAGGTTCTGGGGAATCTTATTAACCCTTACTTGTCTGTGAAGTACCAAATAGTCCAATGCTAACACATGGATTTTTAGCAAAATAAAGTGTGATCTAGAACAACTAATGACAAATACAGAGGTGTTATTTCTATTGTTCACCCATCCATTCCAGATCAGGAAAAGCAAACTGGACTTCTTAGTATGTAAAAGGAAAGGGTACCTGAATGTCACACCTCAAGATTTCAGCTATTTCTACAAGGACCAGGAAGGGTATTCTTCCCATCATCTACATTTAAAGTTGTCATGTTGACTTATTTGAATGGGTAGAAGAGGATCAGAGAAAAGAGTCCTCATCTTCTTACGAAGCACCAGGTGTGTGGTGCAGCTGGATGAAGGACTACCAAATGACACACAGGTGCTCTGATGTCTGAAATAAGTCTGAGGAATAAGACTTTTAGTAATACCTCTCACATTGTCCTGCTCAAGGAGAACCTGATCAGTAGCTTTGGGGTCAGGCAAGAATTTTTCTCCAGCTTAAAATTAAATCAGCCTAAGCCATGGATATAGAATCATAGAATCATAGAATCATTATGGTTGTAAGAGACCTCAAAGATCATCAAGTCCAACCGTATACCTGATGCCACCCTGTCCACTAAACCATGTCTTGAAGTACCACATCTAAATGTTTTTTGAACACCTCCAGGGACGATGACTCCACCACCTCCCTGGGGAGCCCGTTCCAATGCCTAACAACTCTAACAGTGAAGAAGTTCTTTCTAATGTCCAGCCTGAACCTCCCCTGGTGCAACTTGAGACTGTTTCCTCTCATCCTATCGCTAATTATCTTTCACCTTTCACTGAAAGATCATGCTGGAACTGCCCAGTATTTTTATTTGGGTCTGTCTCATTTAACCTATTTCTTACCCTTACTGACATTGGTGACATCTCTGTTTTTCCTCTGCTCCATTTGTGGTCAAAAAGACTTAGGCTTCTGAAATGCTCCAAAACAACCTAATGTGGCTTCATGCTAACCCGCTTGCTAGTATTGCTTCAGGTCGACAAAATACATCTTTAACATTGTAGGGTGAACTCTGGGTTTTTGTCATCAGCAAGGGGACACATTCACAGCTGTTATGTACTGCTGAGCTCTCCCTGGGAGTGAAAGTTTCTGCACAAGAGGGAATAAACTAAATAATGTCCAAAAGAAACTGGAAGAGATGTCTGCTGAGCAAGTAGCAAATGGAAGATGCCAAGCTAGCTAGGAGGGTGGGTACACGTCAGTGAGAGTGCTATCATTTTGAAGCGGCAGAGAAACATGAAATTGGGCTTATGACTCAACCATGTGTATCCAAAAATAACAGTAAGGCTAACAGGAAGTAAATACTACTTTATTTTGCTGGCAGGAAAGCAAATTCTGGAAAGTACTCAATTCCCTGTCAAAGAGCAATTTGACACAGTTCAATAAAGCTACTTCCTACTAAATAAAGTCAAAAGAATATACCTCTTAAAAGGAGTTCACGAGGCAGCAGACACTTTTTCAAGACAATGTTTACTTCTGAATGTTTTCTGAATCACATACAGGGCCACCTCTTCAACCTGAATAGAAAGTGCCTGTTCACACTGTTCATTAGCCTGCTGGCTCTCACACCTCCTTCAGTGCTGGTATTGCAAACTTTGGCTGAGACCTTCCCAGAGTGGGAATGAGATACCTGTACTGAAGTAAATTCATATTGAGGCATCTGTGGTATCTAGTTAGCTAACCAAACAGAAACCAGCATAAATCAAAAAAAAAAAAAAAAACAAAACAACAACAAAAAAAAAACCCACCCAAAAAAATCAGGTAACTTAAAACTGAGCCCGAAATACAGCTAGAAATGTCATCCTGGATGTCTTAATTCAGATCCCAGTGTATAAGCAAAAGTCCGCCCCTTTCCCTTTCTCCTGAAATAAAATAAAATGACAACATGTATTGAGGAGCATATATTATATACTTGCCTCACATAATACATCCTACGAGAGTGTACATTTGTTGTGAAAGGCATCACAGGAAAGAAAAACTCAACGTTTGGAATATGAATTTGATAATGTAGTCAGAGGAAAGATTCCTTTTTACTTATATCTTCTCATCTGCAAAACTTCACAGACAAATTATTAGGATGGATGATTCCTTTCAAACAGCTTTTTACCCTATAATACTTATTCTTGAATAATACTGAAGTCCTATAGCAATGTATACTCACTGTTCATGAAATAAGAGTTTGACTGGCTTCATAAACATAAATAACTAGTGTATTTAACATTATACTGTGAAGTACTACAGAGCAAGGATAAGGTCTAGGAACAGTTATCAAGATTTCTGTAGTCTCTTTGCCCACATAGGACTTAAAACATAGAATCTTAGAATGGTTTAGGTTGGAAGGGACCTCTAAAGATAATAGAATCATAGAACTGTAAAAGCCCCTAAAGACCATCAAGCCCAGCCATTAACCTAACACTACCAAGCCCACCACTCAACCATGTCCCTAAGTGCCACAGCTACATGTCTTTTAAATACTTCCAGGGATGATGATTCAACCACTTCCCTGGGCAGCTGGTTCCAATGCTTGACAAACATTTTCGTGAAGAAATTTTTGCTAATATCCATTCTAAACCTCCCCTGATGCAACTTGGGGTCATTTCCTCTTGTCCTATGGCTAGTTACCTGGGAGAAGAGACTGACCCCCACCTTGCTACAACCTCCTTTCAGGTAGTTATAGAGAGCGGTGAGGTCTTGTCTCAGCCTCCTTTTCTCCAGGCTTAAAAACCCCAGCTCCCTCAGCTGCTGCTCATAAGACTTGTGCTCCAGGCCCTTCACCTGCTTCCTTGCCCTTCTTTGGACAAGCTCCAGCACCTCAATGTCTTTCTTGTAGTGAAGGGCCCAAAGCTGAACACAGTATTCCAGATGCAACCTCATCAGTGCTGAGTACAGGGGGCTAGTCCTGCTGGCCGCACTATTCCTGATACAAGCCAGGATACCATTGGTCTTCTTGGCCACCCGGGCACATTGTCAGCTGTCAACCAACACCCTCAGGTCTTTCTCTGCTGGGCAGATTTCCACCTATTTTTCCCCAAGCCTGCAAGTATGCATGGGGTTCTTATGACCCAAGTGCAGGACTCAGCACTGAGCCTTGCTGAACCTCATAAAATTGGCCTCAGCCCATTGATCCAGCCTGTCTAGATCCCTCTGTAGAGCCTTCCTACCCTCAAGCAGATCAACACTCTTCCTCAACTTGGTGTTTTCTGCAAACTTACTCAGGGTGTAGTCTATCCCCTCATCCAGATCATTGATAAAGATATTAAACAGAACTGACCACAATACTGAGCCCGGGGGAGCATCACTTGTGCCTGACTGCCAGCTGGATTTAACCCCCTTCACCACCACTCTTTGGGCCTGGCCTTCCAGACAGTCTTTTACCCAGTGAAGAGTATGACCCTCAAGGCCATGAAAAGCCAGTTTCTCCAGGACAATGTTGTGAGAAACAGTGTCAAAGGCTTTACTAAGGTCTAGGTCGACAACATCCACAGCCTTTCCCTCATCCACTAAGTGAGTCACCTTGTCATAGAAGGAGATCAGGTTAGTCAAGCAGGACCCGTCTTTCCTAAACCCATGATGACTGGGCCTGATCGCCTGGTTGTCCTGTACGTGCCGTGTGATGGCATGGCACTCAAGCCTTTAATTTCCCATCTAGTTCTAAATCCCCCTGCCATGGGCAGAGATATCTTTCACTATATTACGTTGCTTAAAACCCCATCCAGCCTGACCTTGAACACTTCCAAAGATGGGGCATCCACAACCTATCATCTGGGCTGTCTTTTCCCGTGTCTCATTACCCTCATAGTAAAGCAATTCTTCCTTATATCTAGTCTGTATCCACTTTCTTTTAGTTTAAAAGCACTGCCCCTTGTCTTATCACTATAGGCCTTGGTAAAAAGTCCCTCTTCATCTTCCTAATAAGGTCCCTTTAAGTACTGAAAGGCCACAAGAAAGTGTCCTTAGATTCTTCTCTTCTCCCAACCCCAACTCCCTCAGCCTGTCTTCACAGGAGAGGTGCTCCAGCCCTCTGATTATTTTTGTGGCTCTCATCTGGATTTGCTCCAAGAGGTCCATGTCCTTCTTGTGTTGGGGGCCCCAGAGCTGGATGCAGAACTGCAGGTGGGGTCTCGTGAGCATGGAGTAGAGGGGGAGAATCAACTGCCTCTACTTGCTGGCCATGCTTCTTTTTGTGCAACCCAGGATACAGTTGGCTTTCAGAGCTGCAAGTGCGCATTGCCAGCTGAGGTCTAATTTTTCATCTGCTGGTATCCCCAGGTCCTTCTCTTCAGGGTGTCTCTCAATCAGTTCATCACTCAGTCTATGTAAACATCAGGGATTGCTCGACCCAAGTTCAGGACCTTTAAATTGGCCTTGTTGAACTTCATGATGTTCACATGGGCCCAATTCTCAAGCCTGTGAAGTTCCCTCTGGATGGCACCCCTTCCCTCTAGCACATAACTGCATCACTCAGTTCGATGTCATCTGCAAACCATAAACAATGTTCATTTGCTGGCATCTTCTTTCTACACTCATCTTTTCCACTAAATCTCAATATAGGGGGAATTATTAAAGCTATCAGAAAAAGAAACTTCATGACACTCACAACAGAATACCTTCTAGTCCTTGATTGCTTGACAACTAATTGTATGTGCATTCAGGAGGAAGAAATATGAAAGGATTACCTTTGAGGCAAAGTTGATTAATGTATCACTGCAAGCCAGAATGACTGGCATTTTCTCGTATGTATGACCTTTTCTAAAAAAAAAAAATTTTAGGATCTGTTTTTCATTTTAAATACAACCTTTATTTTTTAGGGTTGACAAATGATGTGAAGAAACACATGCAGATAGCTGCATTTATCAAAACATGGTTAATTTGGTTCAAATTTATACAAAATACTTTAACTCAGAAAAAGATCTGAATGGTGGAAGACCATTTTGTGGAAAATTTCTAAGGAACACAAATATAGAAATAAACAATTATTACATTGACAGCTGAGATGATACAGGAAGGAAAAGTAATTTAAGTCCCTTAAGAATGATAAACACAGCAGCAGTGGAAAGAATGTGAGGAACAAACTAGGTATGTGGTGCTATATTAATAATACTGGGTGTTAACAAACACCTTAAGTTACTAGTCAAGAATGAGTTCACGTTTGCATTTGTTTCACAATATAATAAAAAACAAGCTCTCATGTCAATGAGATCTTTCTTTGTATTACTTACTTCACATACGGTGTTTAGTAATAATTTGATCTAGAGTGATACTTCTTAGGTCAGACCATTCAAAACCAGTGAAAAGGTCTCAGTAATTTATTTATTTGTTTGTTTGTTTGATAATTTCAATCCTGATTATTGCATTTGATCCCCAAAATACATGAATTTTCCTGTCTATGTGCCCAATAAGGCACAAGAGGTAAACACAGGCCCTTCTTGCAGACAGTCAACTATTTGCAGAACTTGGTAGAATGGTCTAGTTGTGGTACTACAGTAGGAAGCATGGGAGGGTGTTCAAATGTCTCTAAAAGTATTTGGTGAGTCTCTTAAAGACTGGTTTTTTTAGTTTAAAGAATTACATAATACTTTCTATCTAATATGAAGTAAAGAATGGAACAATGAAATAGAAAACATATTTTTCTAGAGAAAAAACCTGAAAAAACAGAAACCTGAAAAGCTCGAACTGAGATGAGTTAAATAGAGAGGCTGAACGGAAAGAAAGCAGCACCAGTTATGTTTTTGAAAACAAACAAACAAACAAAACATTCTTTCATTATTTGCAAGCCAATTGCCTGACTTTTCCTTCCTGGCTACTTACTTAAGAGCAACTGTGTTATTAGTATTGTTGCTCCTTGAGCTGAGAAGTTAGCCACTATTTGACACCTTGCTGGAATAATTTATAATATAAACAAGAAGACGTTAAGAGGTGGGTATAGTCTCTTTGAACTCTTTCTTTGCAAGGAGGAGTTTGAGGGAGTAAGGAGAGTGAAGTAAAGGGAGCATGGAGAAGTGTTTCCCTGAATACTAACAAACACTAAACAGAGACAGCTTCAGTTTTGCTGCTCAGAAATCCCCAGGCTTACCACAGCATAATCCTCCATACTCAGAAAATCTTCTTCTTCTCATGGTGATGCTCATAGCTATATATCCTGGCTTTCTGATGGATTTTATTGCTTTCAACATCAGCTTTTAGGCTTTAAGTTAATTTTAACTGGTATGTATTTTACCTAATAACAATTTAGTATAAAGTCAGTAAACTTCCATTAGAGAAAACAATGTCTTTGTGGCAATTCAAAGTAAAATTCCAGATTATGGAATGAAGTGCACAAGAAAAATCCACTTGTCTCTTTGCTCTATGCTTGCCAGGGAGAGGGTTGTGCAAGCGGCTGGAAGGCGATAATGAGCAAGCAAAGCTTTTATATGTTCAAACCCATAAAGTGACAGAAAAATGTCTAATTCTTCTTCTTCCTTATAACCTGGAAATATGCATTTGGTAATACTTCCTGTCTTTAACAAGGTACTAATGTACCTCCACATCCAAGATCTGCTGAGTAATAGCTACTAGAAATTCCAATATAAGGCATAAAACCAAGCAAGCAGTGAGTATTCATTCTGTGGCAACTAGTTGTGCTTTGCCATTACATTCTGTGCACTTGCTGAAGGCAGGCTGGCAGCAAAGGTTCCAGTGGAGCAAGATGTTACCACTCAGGGACTCTGAAGAATTTTGCAGAGGAAAATATTGGCTCTACTTTAAAGATCAAAAATGCCCCACAGCAATTCTGTACCCTTGCAGAGAAAAACCTTCCCTTTCCATCTGCCACTTCATCTTCTCAATATCCACCAGTTAAGTACATGATATGACAATTTGTTTCCCACAGCAGCAGTGTTTTCTTAGTCAAAGTAGTTTGTGGGATTTCTTCAAGACATGGCTAGGCAGAATAGGAATTCAGGTTGTATCCCATGGCCAATCTGACCTGAGGCTAGAAATCTTTTGTACCTATTTCTTTTTGACATGAAGCCAATTTCTGAAATGAACTTCTTCGGCAAAAAGAGGCATTGAGCTTTTACTTATCAGACAGTTTGAGATCACAACTTACCTCTTTCTTTTTCCTTATGCCTTTCTCTTACATCCTATGGGATTATCTCACTGAAAAGGATTGGATTTAATCATATCACAATAAAATACAGCAATGAGAGATTTCTTTCCTTTATCATCATCCTATTATTATTTGGACCACTAGAAAACAGGAATGTGCATAATTACAAAGCAGGGTTTTGGTAAGTGAGGAGGGAACAAGTTATGTATAAACAGATGTGTTAAAAAAATAAAATTTAATTCAAGAAATTGTCTACTGCATTATGAGGATTAAAAGAGGAAAGAAAGAAATTATAAATGAGGTTTACTTGTACATCTCTTCAGTTAGCAAATAAGATAGAAAGAGTATACAGTGTTCATCTTACAGGTAGATATAGAATCACTTAATGATCTTCCTCAAGCAGCTGAATGGAAGAGAGTGATTGAGCGGCATGAGGGAAAAGAGAAAGAACAGGGGGCTGCTTGATAAACGTGCTGCTGCCTGCTACCTTGCTGGAGTGGATCCCTTGTTTGCCAGCCTGAATCTCACTCCTAATTTATGCTTGAGTTTACACAAGTTATGCACACCAATCTAATACTTTTAATGATATGGTTTTGATGTTCTTCCCAAATCGGACTGTCATTGAGACTATTTAAAGTAGATTGCAAAGAATCCTCATCCAAAACTGGATTAGCAGCCAGAATTCAAAAGACTGTTTCTTAATTCAGTAGCAAATTGCTTCCTTTGAAAGACGGAGGACAGTGCAGAGAAGAAGCTGAAAGAGATTGCATGTACAAGGTATTTCAAGACTACTTACATGATAAGTGTGATGGGCAACTAAGATTTAATGTGTCAAGTGTGCTCAGAGAGAGGAGCTTGAATGGTGGTAAATGTAAGAATGGGATGGCTGAGAGAGGTAAAATGCGATAAGATCAAAGGTTTGAAGTGATTCACATTGCAAGAGCTTGGTCTGATAGGCTTGTAGACAAGTGCTGGACACGTGTTTATGTGATAAACTGTGAAAGAATGCAGGATGTGAAGTGGAAATAGTTAGAAGTGGATTTAGTTGCAAGAGAACTTAAAAATAATGTATCTTTTCTTTGTCCTAAATGCTGTTAAAGACAGATTTCAGAATATTTTCTTACTCTCTATTTGATTAAAATCTGACATAAACTTTACGCATTAAAAATAATCAATATGACAATGCAGATTTTGAGTAAAGCAGGTCAAAGTCCTGTGTTTTCCCTTAAGTTATCTGTATTAGTTGCACCCACACTGAATTATATCCAATTACATTTTCTCTGTCTGCCCAATACTCTTTCCAATTGTAGAAGGTAGATTAATATATGGATAAAGTAAATATATCATCGTTACAAAACAATTTTATCTTTTCTCAGCTGGAAAATGGTATTGGAAATAGTCAGGTAAGGATGATGCTGTTGAAAGCAGGTATTACAAGTCAGGATGTGCTGCGCTCTCCCAGATTTGTGTTCCACAATAAGTACTTCCAGCTCCATTCAGTGCTGCAGCTGCATGGAAAGTGAGACAAATTAGATGGGATTGTTTGTTTGCAAAATTAATGCTATAATAATAAGAGATTCAGCTGTATTCAAACAAGGCATGCTTCATTCCAGAATTCAACAGTATAGGTCAGTTCACTAGAGACACTTTGCATGTGCTAGAGGGACTGCCATCATGACAGTAATGTTGCAGGCAAAGACAAAGACTGTGCCTCATGAAGAATTCTCCATTCAAGTATAGAGCAATAACATCTCTCCAAGTATGTGGTGAGACATAAGCGCAAGCAGGAGTGCAGGGCAGGTACACTTGGACACATTACTGCAGTACCTGCTTGTCTAAACAGCTTCTGAAATGAGCACATCAGGTAAGTAGTGAAGGTAAGATACTCACTGTTACTCATAAGCTAGGGAATCATTTGATATGTGATCAAAACTAGTGCATCAAATAAAAATGCACTTAGGGTTCAAAATAGTTCAATCACCTTTTCCACATCTATCTGAGTCTCTAACAGCAGCCAGGACTGAAAGAAACAACAGAAGTCTTAGGAGACTCCTGAAGCAGCATTTTAGAGCTATTTGGAACAAGAAAGAGTTATTTTAAATTGTCTCGGAGAAGATCTCTTCTTATGGAATATCTGAAATTGCATCTAGACAAAAAAAAAATCAAAACAAAGTTTAGACTCTTAAATACTGAAATGAAGGATTAAGGCTAGCTTAGCTTTTCAGATTTTGTAGTGCTAGGGAATATCCAAATGCCTGCTAGCAATATCTGTGGGTAAAACAAAACAGATGAACAGTGGGAGTTATAACTTCAAGTGCACATAGGCTTTCAATGCAGAATATATTGGTCTTACACCTCATTCAGCGATATCCCATGTAAATATGTTTCTGTAGTTTATCCTTAAGGGCTAAAGTACAGATAAAATACCAAATCTGAACAGTCTGCAGGTGGCACATTTGAAAACAAATGTGTGAAAAAGAAGCAAACATCATTTGCTGCAGTCTATATCTATTCTGAAAAGAAATTTGGAATTCAGATTTACATTCTCTTGCTGTGAAAGTGATGGAAAATGTAGCCATATACTGCTGTAATGTTTCTTCCAGAAATCAATCAGAACCTCAAATCTATTACAAAAAAAATGGAGAGAAACTCACCCTTTTTTTAAATAGAATTTAAAGGCAGCTTCCTCTGCCCGTGAAAAGTTCCACCTCCATCAGTGGAGGCTCAAGTCATTTTCTCAGGAAGCACACCGTGTTTCATGTTGTTATTCTGATGCCTTACCATTCATTAAGACATGAATGACAAAGATTTTTACAGTTCTTGCGTGGTTTGTCTCAGGGCACAGGTTGTCTATACTGGGAGACTAGCTGCTATATAGATAATGTGAACTCAAATTTTTAAACTGATTACTGTTCTCATCATCTATACATATGTAACTTGCCACACAAAGTTCTGATGCACTGATGAGAACACAAAAGCACTTAGGAAGAACTACAAAATAATAACTGCCACAGCTTTTTCTGAACAGTTAATACAAGAGATTAGTAGAATATGATTTTAAGTATCCACTTGAAGAGCAGTTGGCTTGTTCACATAGTATAATAGCATTTTTCAACTGTTATGCCACCTGTCCAGCTGACTGCTTTCAAAACTCTATTTATAAAGCCTTAAATATATACAGGGATCTGTTATCAAAATAGTTTAAAAATACATGAGCAGACAGCAAGCATGCATAAGTGTGTATAGAATACTCTCACACACTTTGTATTTATATACACAGAGATGACGAGCAAATAAAAACACATAGGCATGCATTACATTCATAAAAATATTTTCCAAATCCATGCAAATAAAAGAAGTCCCATTATTTTGTACATCTGGCATATGCATTGTCCCTCATGAATAAATATGCTATTATCCAAAAATCCAAGTGTCACATCATATGCTATGTATGCTTTTATATTTTAATGAATAAAAATTAATAGCTATTGATACTACAAAGGATTTATAATTGAAATACTGGCTATGTTTATCTAGATATTAGCAAAGAAGATAATGCAAACATTATTGTTTTATTTATTGTTTTAAATGCAAGAATTATACAATACTTTCCACCAGATTTTCAGTTTTGACAGCTGCATGAAGGGAGAGCTTCAGATATTTTCTCCTTTTTTCGTAGGAAATGTAATTTTCAGCACAATTGCTTGGCATTCTAGCAATGAAGAATGTTAGTTCTATGAAAAAGAAAAAAAGAGAGAAAGGACTGAATACTGGACATTGAAAATTGTATGTGCTGTGCCCCCTAAAATAATTTTTAGGAAACTTTCGAGTCACTGAGTTGGCCATGGTGAGAAGTGCATAATATGGAAAGTTCACTTTGTACATATTTATTTCTACATATCAGCCTAATGACAACTAAGGGAAAAAATTAGTGCATTATTCTTTTAAAAAAGAAAACCAACATACACAAAAAAACCCAAATCCCAAAAACCCCACAATGGTAACTTAAAAAAATTAATAAGGAATTTAAAAAAGTTACTACATAATGGTACATCAATGATGGGCTTTGTCACAGAGTTTAACTCCTTTCTGTCAACTTTTATAGTGGCTGTCATTGAAAAGAATAGCTGGCACATTTTATTTAACCCTAATACATGATGTCAGACTTTGGCAAAAGTTTACAGAAAAACAAGTTCAATGGACAAGACATGCACAGGCCCACTATTTGTACTCGTACTACTTTCCAGTACCCTCTTGTCCTCACTCCTAATAAAGCATAAGCCTTAACCTTCTCCTTGACAGGTTTTAAATTTTAAACCCATAGCTTCACGTCAAGGCTATCAGTCAGCCTAAAAATTCTACTGCTCATCATAAACAATATGAACTGTTGTGTTCTCATTTCTTATGTTAACAGAAACCTTCCCTTGAATCTCAAGCCTTGAACCAAATCTGAGTTCAAAGTTTATTTTGCTTCTTATGTCCACTCTCCCAGAATCATTTCTCTAGTTGATAGGCTTCTGACATGAATTTGATGGCAATATCTGTAATGTAGCAGCCAAAAGCATTCCTTCTAAAAATGTCTTCTGTTCTGATCATCAGCATTTATCAAGAGTCCCCCAAATAAATCCCTGCTATCCCAGTTAAAATCATGACTTGCATAGCCTTACATTCCTAAGAAAATATGACACTATTACTTAAAATGTCCAAGTACAAATGCACATTTGACATTCAGTTATTCATTTTAGCCTCAGCTGAAATATGGTCCTGATTTTCTTCTGTACTTATGGCATGGGATATTCCTGGGAAGTTCTGTATACCACTAAAAACTTTTCTTTATTGACTGGATTCCTTGATCAGTGAATTCTTTCTACTAGTATTCTAACACATTAGTGAAGCTTCTGCTAGTACTTCACATATGTGAAATTCCACATAGGTCAGTAGTAATTGTAGTAATATGCCTTTGATTTAAGAGGACTGGACCTATCTCAAATAAAATAAAACTAACAGAAATTTAATGAGGACAGATAGGAAGGAAGATGCCTATTCCCACGGGTTTCACCACACCAAATTCCAGTCTAAATACAGTATCCGAAAACTTGCACAGAAATGTAAGACAAGTGTGAAAAGACTGTTCTTTGGATCAGTTCTTATAGTTGCACAGTTTGATCTACCAACTTCATTCAACAGAAAGATGCTGACAATTACTACTGAGGGGGCTAAGCTACGATGAGCAAATGTACTGCTTTTGACACTCTGTAGTCACCCACATTTGATGTTGCCTGCAGTATGGCAGATGGCACTGCCATTTATTCTCCATTTACTGTCTGACAATTTACACAGGGAATAATCCATTTCAGAAAGCTTTGATTTTATTATTCATAGAGGAAGCAGCTCTTAAACTTCCTGTGATATATCCATGTTAATTCAAGAATTCCAAAACCAGAGAGGTTCAGTTTTTTAGCAGCAGAGCCAGAGAATACACACATTGAAAAAGATTCAGCTATACTCAGAAGAAGGAAAATTTATTATATGAGACATGAATATCAACCAAAAAAAAACGCAAGGCAGTGTGTATCCAGTCCTTTATGTGTAACCAGTCTAGAGCACATTGCCTCAGCTGTGCAAGAGACTCAAGACTAGAGCAGGCTCAAAAACAAAGGAAGAAAATAGCAAATCTTAATCTAAAATATATCATTCAAGAAAGTCCTCCTAGTTCTGCTTACAACAAAAGTCACCACTGAACAGTTATGTCTTTCCTCTCTTTTTCTACTTGAGCTTAAAATTCCAAATGAAATACATTCGTTTGCTGTTTTGCTAGAGGATTCAAATTTATTCCCTAAGGATTTTTTATTTCTTATTTCTTTCTACTTAAAATGGCAAAAAATAATAAAAGGGAAGGAAAGATTACAGGAATAAAAAGACAATATGCTGCACAGAACAAATATATTACTGTTCACTTTGTTATTTTCCAAAAGTGAGTTTTATTTCTGTTATATCTCATCTCAGCTGTGTCTTAGTGAGTGACTTTTCCATTCTATGCCTCTGACTCTTTCTTGTAAAATAAGAAGAGTGCTTGTAACAGTCAGCCAACCTCCATGACAAGAAAAAACAAAATTCCAAAGAACAAGTACAGAACTATAAATCACAAACTCAGTCACACAAATGATATTTTCACATTACCATTCAGAGTCAAATGCAATAGTACTACGCTGGGAATATAAAATAAAAAAATCGTAGCAAAAGCAAGCAAGAAGAACCTTTCATTATCATCATCCACCTGGCAGAACTATATTATATACCAAGATCAACAAGTAGAATTATTATGTGGATTAAACAAGAGAGATTATTATCAACTATTAAAAGAGTTCCGTAAATCTATATTCCTACAATGTGAACAAAACAATTATTTTTCTATGTAATTTACTAAAGCTTCAGAGATATGAATCTGGATTATTCTTGCATGTAGTTTTATAGGGCATGAGAATTACTTATTTCAATCTACTATGACACCTGTTGAATAGATTTCCTTATCCTATACATTCTAAAAGAAATGTTCAAGTGTAATCACCTTTGCATTTTTTAAGGACAGCATACAATATAAAACTACAGACCTACATCCACCTTTATCACTTCTCATAAGAAAGTTAGAGCTCATAAGAATGGCAGAATGTCATGTGATTTTTGATGATGAATCCCATAATTAAAAATATAATGTGAAAAAAAACCAAAAAATGCAAACTAAAAATTCAGGTTCTACATTATTCCAAAAAACCCACCCATATTTAAATACCTACTTCTCTTTATTGAGTATGGGAAAGTATACTACTCATAGACAAAGGGTCTTTTTTCTGTTTATCAGTTTAGCTTTTTAAAATGTAGACTGCATTTAACTTGAGGGAAAAAAGAAGTCTCCACTTCCATTCTATTTGGAGTTTAATAATAATGTCTTACAGGCTGATCTTACTCAGAACTAAAACCTGGTGATACTTATTTTGCAAGAATATTAGAACTCATCCTCAATAAAAACATAAACTTATGAATCTAGGTACCCACTACCTATGTCTAATTGACATTAGCTACGTCTAACTAACATTTCGCCAGAAACAAGAATAATTTTTTCATTTTCATTAACTTAGGTTTTTAAGATTTTATGGAGAAATCTTCAAACCATTGTTTCCAGAATCTGGGGTTTTTTGAAAGTGCTAGTAAGATTTGCTTCTGGGGAAATGGTTTAATGTATGTAATGAACCAGTCAGCTGGAGAGAAAATTTGATGTCTACCTGGATATCTTGAAAAAGATGGAGTGGATTGCACTTCACTTCACTTAAACGTTTAAAAGTTAGACTAATTCAGATTGTCCTAGTGCTTTCTTTACAAACACGTGAGAGAAAATATTTCTGCAGGTATTTTCATCTTATGTATCTTAGATGCTTAGAATAAGATGAATTGTGCTCAGGAGCAGCTCCATTTCTCTCTGCTGAAAACAAATGGAGCCAAAATCAACACATTTAGACTCAAGACAACTGAATTTAGAAATCTAAATTTGGTGACCACTGTCTCATTTCTACATTTTATTAATTTTTGTAACTATAGAAATGGGTTTGATAACAATCTGTAGCTTACATTTCAAGGCCATGCTCCTATTTACTGCATTTATTTTCGGTAAAAATGGAAAGCTTTAAGGCTAATCACAGAACAAAAGTTCTTCTGTTCCTAGTGCCTAAAGAAAATGGAAATTTATGTGTGCCATAACCACCACATCCAGCTTCCAATCAGCCTATTTGCTCTACCCCATGCAATTTTACCTTCATGTGCCAAATCTACTCCATTCCCTCTCTTCCTTCTAAGACTTTGCCTCTGCTCCTATGTCTTGATGCATTTATCCTCCGTCTTCTCAAACCTGCAGCATGGAACAGGTGGCACAGTGTATCCCTCTCTTCGTTTTTGAGACACTTGTGGAAGGGAAGAAAGCAAGGCACAGAGAAGCTAATCCATCAGTTTCAAATGAGACAACCTGGTCTTTGTTAAATAAGAGGGCTGCTGAGAGGACTTGTCTCTTTCTTCTCTCTTTCTGTTGTATATAAAGACCTTCTGAGAAGAAGAGAAGAAAAATTTTCCTGCTTCTTCCAGTAGCCTTGCCTGATTGCTTTCCCCATTCGCAGATCACCCTAGGGAGATCATCAGTCACAGTTGTTTTCTCCTCTAATAGCACACATCAGTAACCTCATCACACTTACTGGAAATTTTATTTTCAAATGTACAACCTGTGGAAGCTTAGCATGATTTTCTTACTCCCTTCCAAAGGAGTATTTCCCATTTTAATGTACTCACCCACAGCAAAAAGGGGAAAAGAGTGCTCCTTTGAGAATGAAAACCAGAAAGTTACCGGCTGGTGGCAAAAGTGAATGAAATGCTGACATTACAAGGACTACCATTTTAAATTGCCTATTCCCAAGTCTTGCTCTAGGAGGGAAATGAGGGTTGTGCCAGGGAAACTCTAGCCACTTGTATATATGAAAAATTTATGAATGAAAAACTGGACTTATTTTTGAGTTGCTTGACATTACCATATGTGAGAACAGACTCAGACCCTGTATGTCTCTACATATGTTGGGAGAAGTGCCTCAAATTGCTGTGGGCTTTGCTTTTATTGCACACGGAAGGAATAGTACAATTAAGCATAAAGTACAATTTTCAAATAATTAATTGTGAGAAATATTAATTGACAATTTAGGCAACTTTGTCACAGACAATTATTCAAGGAAATTTCCCCAACACTTGATGGCCTCTAAAATGAGTGACTTAATATAACTAATGTCTGCCCATTCATCTGGATGCACATTATGCAGGTGAATTATTACACCAGTGACTTGGAAAATTCATCTATAAGTGAAAAGTCTTTGAAAACACTTTAAAAAAAAAAAGTAAAGCTTGCTACTAGTGAACATAGAAAAAAGTTATATTAAATTATTTGGAAACATGCCAAAGAAGTGTATATTCGAAGTCAAGAAAAATTGTGCAAATACTTTACATGATACTACTACTGATGATGGACAAGGTTTTGAGGAGTTACAACATGAATGATATGACATTATGTCACTTCAGTGGACAAGTAAAAAATAAATAGTCAAAATATGCCATGAAGAGGGGATTCTGAAACTATATGTAGTAAACCCATGCAGATCATGTTAGTTGCTGAAAAAGAAAAATAAATTATTGTTACTAAAATATGTCAACATTAATCTTAATCATGTTTTTCTCTCCTCTGACGTAGCCTATATGGTCCCAGTGACAGGCGCATTAATTATCTTGGATGAAGGGTTGTGGGAAGGTCAGATTTCACTATACTCATTTTTTCACGGTGAAAGGGATTGTATAGGGGAGATTTGTCATATCACAGTGGATAGAAATTGATATGAAATCTCTGTTCTGACCCTTGCTAGCTGGCTCCTAGCGTGGCTTGAGACTGGAGGATCAGCACTGTACAAGTTGTGTCTCTGAGAGCCAGAGAACTTGAGAGGAATCAACAACAACTTGCTGAGCATCAGGAGGCCACTGTACCAGAAATGTTTTAGCACCAAAGCCAAGAGCTTTTGGCTTCCCAGTTTCATTGCTGCCTTTTCTCTAATGTGTTTGCAAAACATGGCTATTTTATGTTCGGTTATATCTGTACTATTCATTCATCATTCGATTACACTCTATTTCACTGTCTCTCTTCCTTTCTGCCCTCAGTTTCTCCTCTTTTCTGCTGCACTGGCAGCTATGCCTTAATAATTCAGCTTAAAAAGCATAGTCTTAGCCAGGTACCGTGAAAATTTTGTTGTCTTGTTCCAGATGGCTGCATACGGTAGACAGCAAAGCAGATCTTTTGCAAGAACCTTAAACACTGGGTGCTCACTGAAGTCAGCATGATGTTAGGACTATAAAAGAAGAAAGAAAATACCAGATAGAAGAACAGAACTGTTAAAAGCCTCAGAAGAATTGCAACCCTCCCGAACCTCCCCCTCAAAATCCCACAACACCCCCCCAAAAAAACCTAACCCTCCCCCTCAAAACAAACAAACAAAAAAAAGGACTGTTTATGTCACATATTAATCTCTTTTTATGACTCATAGGTACCAAACACGGATTCAGTGATAAGCTGCCTTTTCCCACAGGTTTGTGGTGTATTTAGCTGGATGATCTCCAAAAGTTCCTTCCAACCTCAAGCATTCTGAGATTCCCCCATTTCTCTTTGTTGTTTGGAGAAAAAGAGGTAGAGGAATTGGGAACGAAGAAATGAAGTTGAGCATGGAGAAAAAAATGGAGAGTGAGGGGAAGGTGGTTTAGCTTTTGCCTTTGTATTGCACCATCTTACTCTATTTTAATTGGTAATAAATTAAATTTGTCTTCCCCAAGATGAGTCTGTTTTGCCCATGATGATAATTGGTAAGTGGTCTTTATCTTGACTCATGAGCTTTTTCATCCTGTTTTCTGCCCTTGTCCCTCTGAGGAGGGGGAGTGAGTAATTGACTGGGTGGGCATTTGGCTATTAACCCGAGCTAACCCACCACACCAGGAAAAACCCTGCCAGTGCTCAGCACACAGAAGAAGACGAAAGGTACTGAGTTCCATCAGTCTGAAAGACTTCAAAGTAATCAGTAATGATGCAGCCCTAATAAAGACATCAATAAGAGCATTGGTAGCTCAGATCAACCTCCTGAAGATGCAACAGACAACACTGCAACATGAAATAACTACATTGCCATTCTATAGCGCAAATGGACTTAATTTTTAAATTGAAAAGCAGACCCTAAATTAATCTGTTTCCACACAATGTTATTAATGAAAGAGTCTCAATAAATTATTTTGGTATATGGAGTGGCACTCTAAAACAAAAAGCCCATGCAGCATTACGGGCTGGAGGAAGAGTGGTTAGAAAGCAGTCAAGTGGAAAAAGACCTAGGGGTGGTGGTTGACAGCTGGCAGAACATGAGCCAGCAGTGTGCCCAGGTAGCCAAGAAGGCCAATGGCATCCTGGCTTGTATCAGGAATAGTGTGGCCAGCAGGACCAGGGACGTGATTGTCCCTCTGTACTTGGCACTGGTGAGGCCACACCTTCAGTACTGTGTTCAGTTCTGGGCCCCACACTTCAAGAAAGACCTTGAGGTGCTGGAGCGTGTCCAGAGAAGGGCAACGAAGGTGGTGAAGGGTCTGGTGCACCAGTCTGATGAGGAGTGGCTGAGGGAGCTGGGGTTGTTTAGTCTGGAGAAGAAGAGGTTGAGGTGAAACCTTATTGCTCTCTACAACTACCTGAAAGGAGGTTGTAGCGAGGTGGGGGTCGGCCTCTTCTCCCAGGCAGGACAAGAGAGCATAGTCTGAAAGTGTGCCAGGGGAAGTTCAGGCTAGAAATGAGGAGGCATTTCTTCACAGAAAGGGTCATTAGGCGTTGGAACGAGCTGCCCAGGGAGGTGGTGGAGTCACTATCCCTAGGGGTGTTTAAGTGGTGTGGTCTGGTTGACATGGTGGTGTTAGGACAAAGGTTGGACTCGATGATCCCAGAGGTCTCTTCCAATCAAATCGATTCTGTGATTCTGTGATTCTTTTCTGCCCCTCCCAGGTTCCTTCCAGCTTTTATCACTGCTTTTTGCTTTCTGCAGCTATCAAGTTGTAGCTTCTCTTTTCTTAAAATGTATATTCCTATATTCGAAAAGTTCCCAAAAGAGACACCTTAGATAAATGCTTTTCTTCCTTCTGTTACTACTCTGTAAGATAAAAGACTACTGAATCTAGCCATTCTGGCAATGTCTGTGAATCAAATATTTATTAGAAAAGAAATAATATGTACTATCATCAATTAAAAAAAAAACCTAAACCCAAGCACCACATTTATTTTAATGGTAGAGGAATTTCAAGCCTCTGGACTCATTGGAACAGACCAATGTAAATGAGGAAGCTGCTGAGAATACCTGCTGAGGACATACTTCTCACTCTAACATATAGAAGAGACGTGAAAAAGTCCACCCATGCCAGGATTTAAACATTTACTAGGCTGATTCCCCATCCTTAAGAAACTGATGGATAACGAAGGAGAGGATCATTTTCCTGGAAATAGACCCTTCTCTGTTTCTGGATTGGAAGAAAGGCATTGGAAACACACATCAGTCACTGAAATGGAAAAAAGATGGAAAAATGAGAAGTGAACATGCTTAGAACACAGTGCTAGCTGGCAGCTGAACTCCCCACAACCTACTGTTTCTTATGTAAATGATACGTAACAGAGGACAGTAGGAAATACAGTTAGCATAAAACCCAGGAAGACATATGGTAAAACATAGACAGAGAATACACAGTTTCCTCTTTTAATTTCTGAATAGTTAATTATCTACTGGTTAAAGCTTATATTTTTTTATTCCTGTGCAACACTGAGAGGATTTTATAAAAGACACAATAAAGCATATTCCTTTTTTGACTAAATTACTGTTAGAATCTTTATTATTATAAACAGATACCACTATTGATATATTTTGAAATTTTTTTGCACTACAATTCTAAGTATCTGACAAAAAAGCTTCAGATTTTTGTGTGAAGGTCTTACGAATAACACCTTGGGAATGTAGAGTTTATCATATACTTATAGATGATATACATAAAATATATATCTTATATAACAATACATTGTATACTAATTTATATTTAATTATCTTATATGTTATAATTATTATATAACTACATATTATATGCTTATATAATTATTATATAATGATTTTCTGTTATTGTATTACATATAATATACAAGAATTATATTACGTTGGTTATATTATATATGATATAATAAGTATATTAACATACATTGTCTATATATGAAAAATATATTTAACTTAGCTCTGATTCAAAGACAAATTACACTCCTTTTCAAAACCTTGAAGGATTTTGACTACTTTTTAGCTAATGAACTCAGAGCAATAAAAACAATTTATAAACATTGGTCTGTAAAAACAAAATGACAGGCTAGTATTATACTGTGGTTTTCCTCAAATGCAGACACCATAATAGTGATTTCTATATGGGATAAAATCTGTGTGTGATAAATAAAGACACCGGAAAACAAGAAGAAGTAGTTGTAAACAAGAAGAGAAGCGACAGACAGAGGGCCTTATTAATAGTGATCAAAGCCAGTAACTGTCTGGTGCTTGCTTGTTCTTTTGGCTTTCCTGGAAAAAAAAAGGTATTTATACTTCTCACTCATAAGTGGGATCGCACAATAAGGTATGACAACTTGTCTACTGTTTTTCACCCTCATAAAAACTGCTAAAACTGTTGGGGCAACAGTATCAATAGTGGATGTATACTTCTATAGAAGTTTTTGGTTTTTACTCAAACTACTGAAAAAAAAAAAAAAGAAGCGGAAATAATTTCCTTGTAACTGCTAAATTCAATTGCACCTTTTACTGAGGTTGTATTTACTTTAATTGACAGCACACTAGACTGCAACAATTTGTTCAGTGAACATTTGTATAAACTAGAAGATTATGTTAGAACTGGTAATGGAATTTTAACTACAGGGAAGTAAGAGAGTTACAAGGGTGCATCTGTAGAACTGCAGTACATTAAATATCCATTGTTTTATTTGATAAATAAAATGAAAATGTGGTCATGAAAAAGAGTTTAATTAAGACACACTTTTTTATATCAGTTAAAGATATACTGCAAATCAAATGGCAATGCATATGCTTGCAAAATGCCTTGTTAAGAACAATTTGCTTCCCTGAGATTTGGCTTTATGAAGTGCCTTCTACCAATACATATACTGTGGAGTTACATTTTTCTATCTACGATTTTTTAGGCTTTTTAAGTTTGCTTGTTACAGCAAGCTACCAACTGTTCATTCACTGTTACCATACTGCTGGAAGATGTGACTAACTCTATGCAGGAAATCATAGCAAACATGCATCAAAGTGATGATTTTGGACAACCCAAACCTACAAAAAAAAGGAAAGATGTACCTGCTGAGTAGCACTTACCTAGTTTGGAGTCCTGCTCATGTTACTGGCTGTCTTTTCAGGGTGTTTAACTCCACCCTTAAGACCATCTCTGCCCATGTGCCACCTCACTGCCAGAGGAAGCTCTCAAATGCATTTAGGGCATTGCATATCTAAGCATAAGATACATATGTGGCAACTTGGTACGGTCCGATTTGTAGGATCAGGCTGCCTAATAGCTACAGCACCTGAATATTGTAATCTGCCCAAGTTTTAAAATTTGAAGATTTTTTTTTTCCTAAATTTTCTTCTGATCAGAGTAGCTGATATTTTGGTGAGTTGCCTCCACAACTCAAAGAAAAGGTTTATATTACAGAGAACTTAGATAAATCTCTTCTTACAGGGGATACATTTTCATAGTACACATGGACACACTGGTCTGCAAACAAATATGATATCAAATGAGATAAATCTTAAAAGAATTTTTGGCATTTCCTGTTGTTGAATCCATTGGGGCAGAAAGGGAGAGAGGGGACACAAGTATCTATGAAATCATGTACATATCCACATCAAGCCAGTGTATATTACAGTTACAGAGACCAGGAAATGAAATGGTTTTGTATTTAAAAGATTTTGTTACAGTTCTATAATATTTAAGGATATTTCTAATTCACTGCTTAACCACAAGAATCAGTAAAGTAAGATTAATTTTGTTTTGGCTGTTTCTATAAGGAAAGACAGAAAGTAATTTAGCAAGAACAGGCCATAAAAAAGAAACATGTTAGTATTCTATTAGCATTTTCAATCACTGTTGCATTTATAATATTTCTGTGATCATTTTCTTAATGTGACAAAATTAATGTCATAATGGGAAACAGTTTGATCTGAAACAATCATGTTTAAACAGGTTGCATTAGGTTCTCATTTACACCTGGTATCCATATGACTTTTATTTGGTAAGTATACTTTTAGATTAAAAAACTTTTTACCATTTGAAAAAAAGAGTGTTTCATGCCCTTAAACTCCCATTTGTCCTTTCTTATTGCAGCTGTTTTGTTCAGTTATATGATGCTATCTATTTTAACAAAACCTCTCTTTCGAAGATCTTTAAAAAAATCAATGGTATAACATATCCCATTGTCAATAATAATTAAGAAAAAAATCACTTTCCTGCCAGAAGTATTGGTATTATAATGTCACAATTGAATGCTGTTTAACCAAGAGAAAAATACAACCTGTGACACATCACATATAAGCTTATCAGCTACAGAGTTGCTGGATCAGATTCACTGAAGCAAGTAGCTGTGACCACAAGCTGTGTGTTTCTGGTCCTTGCATGAGCACAGAAGTGGCAACACTGGATTTACTGCCCCAATCCATCAGATAGAATGAGACCTAGTTTCTTGAAGATTATTTGTGCTAATTGCTCTCTACAATATCAAGTTTTGATGATATGAATCTCAGCTATGGCACATGTGAGAAGTTCATGCATGCTTATTCTGGAAAACATGCTTATATGCACAGAGACAAGGTTACCAGTGAGGCAGTTTGTTGGTTTAATGTTGATCTCTGGGAAAGCTGGTACAAACCACATTAGCGGAGCAACATTTACTGGTCTATATCACCACTTTCTAATGGTATTTACCAACACAGCAAGGATAGCACAGCCATGGCAAAAACAGCACTACACAGACCTCAGTGTAGGAGTAAAGCATGGCCAATTTCAAAATGTCCTGTACATTGTAGTAACTTGCACTTTTTTTGCAAATCTACTTTCTGAAAATCTGGACTGCAATGCCTTATTACCAGAATTTACAGGTGGACAGTAAAATTACGAAGCCTTGGGGAGAAATGCTACTGTCATCTGAAAAACAAAAAGGACAGAAATCCATTTCCTTAACCCCTGCCTCACTAAAGAAGGAAATCAATATGCATCTGAAAAGAAACACTCTATCTACAGCAACAGAGATGGCTGGTCCTTTATTTACGATGTATATCTACATATAGCCAATGCACATCAGGCTCTCTCCAGTAAAGACTCTGAATGCTCTCTACATTTTGGCACTTTAAAACCTCATTAAATGAGTAATTGACTTTGTCTCCAGAGTTATGACCCTGTTAAGTGGCTCCACAGAAGCAAACGACCAGCAGCCCCATGAGGTTTCACTGAGTGATCAACAAATCTACTCTCCCTTGCACATGCTTTGAACCCCCTTCTGTTGTCGTGCTCTTATTCATACCACATGATTTGCGCTACTTAACACACCAAGTGTTAGTACTGCTAAAGAGTAGCTTGCCTTTCAGATACCATCTGATTTAATATTGCCCTTCTGAGTAGAGAGAGAACAGAAATAACATGGAAAGACAGTTTATCATGTCTCAGATCATGCACAAAATTATTTTGGAGGTTGCCTAACAGTCAACGAGACCTGTTGTCGGGGAGAAAGACTAATAAAAGCTCTGTCAAAACAATTTGTTCTTATCAATTCAGAATGTGTAGAGTATTGCTTTACTTCAAAGAGACCATTACAAACTTGTAAAATTGTTAGACAGTTTTCTACAAAAATATTTAAGTGCCAGAAATTCAAAACCAGATTCTGGAAATCTACCAACACATTTGGGAAAGTAAGGACTTTCAGCACATTTCAATTCTTCGGTATTGCAGCAGTAATACAAGCTTCTGCACCATAGGTGCCAAAAGATTATTCTTGTTCTTAAAGGAATGTTGTCAGCCATCATTTTTGAGAAGTAAAGGAACTTAATCATCACAAGGACCAGTATAATATTTCATTTTGAAAGGGTACAGAAGTTAGAAATTTTGACCAAATTTTATTCTGTTATCTGCCTTTTACCTAATAAATTTCCACTGCACTTTGAGTAGAAGTTTCTGCTCACCTTTGAGTTGTGCAGCTTCATCCTGCAAATACATGCAAAGTAATACCCTGAACCTGGACATGCCCAGGTGAAGCACAATGCAGAAGACAAGTTTTTAATTGTAGACAACTGCTAATTTCATTTGTTGTTCCTCCTCTGATATTTAAATTTCTGACAATACAAGTTCAGCACAGGAAAAGTAGTGACATACTCCTTATCCCCTTATTTGCTTCTTATGCAGGAAAGGTGCCGCCTTACCCCAACCCAGATCAGATTATTTTCCAGTGCAAAAAAAGGAGATGACATACCATCTCAGGTTAGTTAGTTCCCATTGACTGTTTCTTAGAGCTGATATTGCCTTGGTAGGTAAAGAAGAGAGAAAATTAACGATGGATGGGTCGAGGACTGCTGTATCCCTGACTCTGTCATTCTCTTTCCGAGAAGTATGTTGACCAAGGGCACATACATGCCACAGCGTACCTTGGAGCCTCAGACTCCAGACATCCAGCCTGTGGTCCTGTTCAGAATATTTATAGCTCTCTTATAACCTCTTAAATTCTAGTGTACATAGCATGTTTGTTCAGATGTGTGTATGAGGAGGAGGAGGACAGACTGGTGAAAACTCCAGTTTTGGTTTAATAAAGATTCTGGGTACAATTCATACCTGGAGCAAGCATCAGTGAAAACCTTTTCCTGGTGAAAAAGGACTGGACCAAATGACTTTTCAAAGTTGTTTTTAGTCCTTTTCCCTTGGGGGTCTACAATTGTTTGATTTTTTTTTTTTTAATAATGATTTTAATAAAAAACATAGGCTACTTAGAAATGGCAACTAAATAGTTCTACCAGTTAAGGAAGAGTCTGCAATGAAAAAGCATAGGAAAAGTACTCTGTTTTTAAGAAATCTAGTAAATTCAAATGAGGTGTAGTTCATGGAGAAGTACAAAGATCTCTGATGCATGAAATTCAGAAAGCAGATATATCTGAACATTTTTAAATATAGTATTGTTACTTTGGCATAATTGCAAATGTGGCTGATGTGCTATTTGTTTATTGATGTACCCCATTCTAATGGGTTTCAAAATGACTGCTGTTAGATAAAATATCAGAGGAGTGAATTATTTAATGTTCCTAAATGGCATACTTGACTACTTGTCACATTTTTGCAGTAAAACATCCAAAGGCAAATATACTACTCAATTATACCAGAATCAGCAGATGAGAGAGAAGCCCTTATTCGATTAAAAAACATTAAATCCATGATGACAGAAACTGTATATCAAGTGACAACATAATGAAAAAGAATCATTATCTGAGCATTAAAATCATCAAGTTTTAATATCAATAATGACAACAATAGGAATATGAAATATGGGAAGACTTCTCTTGTGGCTCAGATGTTGAGTACAAGAACAGCAGGAGGTAAATGCTTCTTTAGACATATGCAGCTCAGCTACAAGATATACCAAGACTGAGATTCATGGCCATACAGTTATGATCAGATCCTGTAACCCTCATTGTTATGAGAGGACCTGAATGATATTGCATAGGATGACTTAAGAAACAAAGACTTTTAACAATTCTGATTCACTTTTAAAGCATAAATACATAAACAGCTTGGTTGCAACAGCCACTTCTTAGCAGTAGAAATTAAAGACAATAATGCCCTAAAAAGACAGAGCAGGAAGCTCACCAGCAACAAGTACAGTATGAAAAGCTTGTCAGCAGGGTAGATGAGATTTTAAATATGTATCTCCTGTCACATATGGGGAGCTATCACCTAGACATGTGGGGAAAATGTCATAAAGTATGCACAAGAATGCCTCAATATTGGCTCAAAAAGCAGAAAGCTTAATTTGTTCCATGGCAGCAAAGATGGGTGGGTGCAAGAAGAGTCAAGAAACGGTGGAAAACATGGAAAAATCTAAATTCCCTGTCAAGAAATGGGGAAAATAAAGGGGACTGGGAGGGGTGTGGGGTGTGGTCAGAATTGAGATGAGCTGAGAACAGAATGGATGAAGGAAGTAGGGCCACGACTTGATCAGCTCTGATAGAACCGTTTCATTGTTCAGTGTTCACGGAGACATTCAGATGTCCATGGAACTTCATAACATCATCTCCTATATTTGTTCTTTCAGGACTCCCACTCCTGCTTCAGTGACTCACCGATTCTCTGTACATAATATAGTGATATGGTTAAAGGAAATCTTTATTAATCAACATTAATCAACATGATCCACAGGTGTGCAAATCTGTTTTCAGATGGGTTTTTTGACTACCTCTGCTCAACTTTCTCCCTGTGTTGAGAAGTCGCAGGCAATTCTAGTCCATTCTTGAGTTCATAAAGCATTTTACTTAACTGACACAACTGGAAATCCAGACACAGCACAGAATGCAAGTATATGTGGTTGTAGGCTGACACTGAAATCTTTGTATTGTCACCAGATTTCCATCATGTTTTATTCTTTTTTGGTTTGGCCTTGGTTTTATCAAAATCTAACATTCCAACAATCTCCATAGTTTCTTTGGAGCTCCAGATCTTACTTTCAACTGTACTGTCTCTTATCAAATGTGTTTGGTATAATGAAATCCCAGACTATCTAGGACAGTGAATGCTCAGCCATAATTGTAATAAAATTTAGACATATACCAGAAATAAAGACAGTGTAAAACCTTGTACTTTTTTAGATAAAAGCAGGATAGTTCAATGAATCCATAATAGGATAATGGAAAGAATATTTACAGTGGAAATCTATGATGAGGCTACTGCTCTTACGTGACTGTTTTACTCCTTTCTCTCGCCACTGGGATAAGACTGAAAACTAGGAAAAATCTGGCACAGTCAGCATTAATAACAGGCAAATGGTTTTGGTTTTACAACTACTTGTCCCATAGTTAACAAGCAAAAGAGAGGAGGAAAGAAAGAAAGAAAGAAAGAAAGAAAAAGAAAGACCAAACAAGCAAGCAAGCAAGAAAGGAGAGAGATGTGGTAAAAAAGAGACAATAAGACAAGTACATTCAAGAAGACCAGGAGACTTCCTGAGGCAATCCAACTTACGCAAACCATTTACTCCATTCTGTCATTGTGGGGTTACTCCTATGCTGAAGCTTAAATGCAGTGAGCAGCATGATATTTTTTAGCAGATGCAATTTGTATGAATGATATTGCTTGTGCATTAAAATACTCTTGCATATGAGTAAGTATGGCACATACTAGTACTGAATGTTCTTATCTGCTGTCACTAGACTGTTATGCATCGTGTAGTTTCATCAGAAAGCAAAATATACATAAAGATGCACACAGAATCTGTAATTGCAGGCAAGATGAATCTTTGTCATTTCTAATACACTTGTACTACTTCTTTGTGACAGAAGGAGAAAGGATTTTTCAGCAGGTGAGATAAAAAGAATAGATACCGAATACTCCAGATTTAACCGGGTACCTACTCATACTTAGATCAGGAAGGACACTTCCACCTGTAATTCAAGTTAGTTACACAAGTTATGTATCTCATTCCTCTCTTCTCTTGTTTTAAACCATCAGATTCTGGTCACAGCTACAACAGGATACCAGAAGACATGAAACCAGTAAGTTGACACAGGATACCTGTGACTATCAGTGTTTACATTAGGGCTACTTGCTCTGATTCTCAATGGAATATTCACTGCCAGGTGACACGAGGTGAATTCACTGAAGTGCTTTGCCTCCTCCAGTGCTCTCAGTACTGAGAGTAGAAGTAGTTTGCTAGGATTATTTGGGTCAACATCAACAGATCCATCAGATCCATTTCATACCACTGCAGAAGCCTCAGAGATTAGTGAAATAATTTTCCTCTGACTAATTGTGGCTGCCTATGCAAAGAACTCGTCAGACTTTGGCTTTTAACAGATGTGGATCCTCACCACTTCTTAAGCAGTTCTAGGACAATAAAATTAATACGGGGAAATTATGAAATAAAATGTGATTTTTTTTCTCTGATCTCATTCTATCTACTATAGATATTTCAGGAATTGAAACCGTACATGTTAAAGATAGAACTGAAATTAAATTAATCTCTTTGACTACTGTCCCAAAATATTTTAGTGAAACTATTCTACTCAACCAGGTAAATGTACAATGAACAGTTTCAAGAAATTTACATGGCGTAAGCTTGTGCTGAGGACACAGTAAATTAAGTAAAACATGCAGTGATTCAGAAGTGCTTCAACAAATGCATGAAACCAGTTCTGAGATTTTGAAGGCTCTGGGTGAGGAATGTGTCACTGAGATTCTAAAGAGCTAGAAGGTAGCAAATATAGGAATGGTAGGGAAGGACTTGGCAGGTGTTAACACAGAAAAATAAGCTCACCCCGGACCAATGTTTTGCCTCTAATAATTAAAAACATAGAAGAAATTGTCTGCATATGCAAGAGTTCTGCCAGGATGTAGCTACAGGATTGACAGCAGGAAGGACGAGGGTAAGATTTTAGGAGTCTCTTATTAATGCTAGATTTAAACATCATGAAAGGATACGCTAAGATTTTGGTGATGGAGAGAGATAAGACTGTGTTTTTCTTGCCATCATCAACTACAACAGGAAGTAATTAGAGATCTAGTTACTGCATTAAAAATCATTTCATAGCCACATATAAAGGTTAAATTGTGAAGTCCTTAGAATGACTTTCAGTCTTCTGAATGTCAAAAATTCCACCTGGTCTAATAGCTAAAAACATGGATTCATTCACCTTTCAGAAGTGTAAAAAAGGTCATTTAAAAAAAAAAAAAAAAAAAAAAAAAAAAAAAAAAAAAAAAAAAGGAAAAGAGAAATGCAGAACCTTTTGGAAGGACATTCTTCTCCTTAGTATTTACCTTGCACTATCTGATATTACCAAGAAGATAAATGAAAATAAAAGTATTATTTTTTTTCCTATACATAGTAGAAAATCTTTAGTGCTAATGAGACTTGTCAGATTGACATTCTGGGAGAATAACTTCTGTACTAATAAATCCAGGGAATGAATATTGTATTAGGAGTGATAATGCAAGCTCCCTTAGACTAGCCCATCAATGCGTCTCAGTCCTGACCTGAAGGAAACTACCTCCAGAGATGGAAAAAGTTCAGTCTCATTAAGCATGCATCTCTCAGCCTTTTTGTTAGAACTGCCAATCATGGTTATTAAAGTAATAGTGATGCCACTAAAAGATCACTGAGAACAGTATTATTAACATAATTTAGATAAAGTAAACTGCAAAACTGAGATTACAAAATAATTTTGTTGTATGGTCTCATTTTCTATCTCCCAAACATTTACACAGTATTTACCTTTCTGTGGGGTTGTTCATTCCCAATATTACTACTTCTCTAATAAAAAATCTATAGTAAAAAAAGTAATTAGCTAGGTAGTTGGTCTGGAAAACGAGGCTTTAGTATTCCAGGACTCTTGAGTCTTTGAAATCTGCTCCAGCAAGACTGATTGGTAAAATCACTTTGGGAAACTAGTTGACTTCTATTCAAGTTCAAATTTTAAAGCCATCCAGGCTTCCCAGTACTATTTTTCCTATTGGAAAGTTGCTGCAGACTGTCACTGCTCTTACAGCAAGGAAATGTCAAACATTTGGGTAAAATCATTGCCAGTTTGCTCCTGTATTTTTCTTTTACCATCATCATCCTTCAGGTTCACCAACACTAGCCCTCATTTCCCTGATGTATCTCTAGTTAGGTTTGTATGGCAGTATAGATAAGCCCTGTTATCACAGCCTTTGGCATAAGATATTCCAGTAGTCAGACATTACACAGAAAGAACTAAAATTTGATCTAGTCTAAAACAAAAAGCAAAACTCATCTTCTAAGTAACAGCCAAGGTACAGTAATGTCCTTCTGAACAGAGAAACCAAACCCTCAGAGACTTAGATATAGAATGCGATATGTAGGAAAATTAGAGTAATAACATAAAAAATAATTGCTTCATCTCAAAAACTACAGCACAGAAAAAATTCATTCTGTGCTGTTGTAATATGATTTAAACGACAACACTCAGAATAATTTAATATTTAAAAGTACCCCTTTTCCTCTCATGCTAGTCTCTAGTAACCACTATAGTGTTTACATGACTGAGACCAAACTGGCTTAGAATACAGAGAGCTTGACACATCTTTTTGAAAAACTGTTTGCTTTGTGGTGGTTTTTTGCTCATAGCAACCACAATTTTATAAAATCACTCCCAAGGACTACGATTCACTTGCTCCCAAGTTAGTGAGTTCAAGGAGAAAGGCCTTGAACCAGAAATCGATTCTCAAACAGACTATAAAATGATTTTTGAAATCTCAGGATAATTTTCACCACTCTTTTTTGTCATAATTTCTTCCTGAATTCTTTTTAGTTACAGTGCATTCATGATGCATTGTTCTCCTGCACATCAACATTTAGGACAAGTTTTTTCTCAGAGGCTTGAGAATTGATCTGAAAAGAAGACTAGAGAAAGTCAAAGTGTCACAGAAGTGATTCATGCCTTAATTGTCCCAGTATTTCTAAACGAGTTGAGAGCAACTTCCAACTTTGTACATGTGGATCAAATTCAGAATTAATCTTCAGTTTTAACCTATGTCTCTAAACTATCTAGACCAAATTGCAAAATGTCTGCACTACACTCCCTAGATTTTGTTACTATGAATTATTAATATGGAAGCTAACTTTATCATATTAAATATTAGTAGTAATCAGGCTGAATCCACAGTATTCAATATAGATAATCACTAGAGTATTTCATAAGCTTTTGGTACATTTTGATGCCTACACTATGTTAGAGGAGCAGTTGCTCTGCTACTGGTATCTGAGCTAACGTGTACAGAAGTCATGCTCAAGTTAATGGAAATATTTTTATCTTTTCAATTCATTGGTTATAGATAAAACTTTCCTATACAACTTTTCCATCATTAAAAATATGCATTGGACTCTTTAAAAATCAAAAGAAAAGAAATAAAAGATGGCAAACAAAAGTGAACAAGAGCAAAGACTGAAAGAGAGAAGTCTAAGTCAGGTGAGGGAAGAGTTTTTTCCACTATTTTTAATAGACCAGAGGATGAATATAACCTTTTGTTCAAGAGGAATGGAAGCACAAAAAACAGAAATCAAATATTCAGTATTCTTCAGCTGCTGAAGCTGAAACACCGTGACAATAGCTGACAACAAAGACAAGAAGAACTGTCAATTTTTTTAGAGGCTGCTCAAAATCAGCTTATGAAGAAATAACTCACTGGATCATTTCCCTCTTTTTTAAAACAGAGGTAGTCCCTGCTATTTACTAATAATATCCTCCCATTCATCTTCTTTTAGCGTAAAAGGAAAACCTTAATGCAGCAACACCTAGTACCTGCTGTTTATCCATAGCTTGAATACTTGAAAGATTGACTGGAAGCTGGAATCAAGTGCCACGTTACAGCTTTAAGATAGGAGAAAAGTGAAAAAACTAATTTCAAGCATGAAAGAACAAATAGAAAAATTCAGGACAACATCTTAAGAACCAAGCATAGCTATTCTGCTTTAATGTACTGACAAGGCAAGACAAAATGTATGTAAGTTTTACAGGACAACCAGGCAATCAGGTCCAGTCAACATGGGTTTAGGAAAGGCAAGTCCTGCTTGACTAACCTGATCTCCTTCTATGACAAGGTGACCCACTTAGTGGATGAAAGAAAGGCTGTGGATGTTGTCGACCTAGACTCTAGTAAAGCCTTTGACACTGTTTCTCACAACATTGTCCTGGAGAAACTGGCTGCTCATGGCTTGGATGGGCATACTCTTCACTGGGTAAAAAATTGGCTGGATGGTCAAGCCCAAAGAGTGGTGGTGAATGGAGTTAAATCCAGCTGGCGGCCAGACACAAGTGTTGCTCCCCAGGGTTCAGTATTGGGGCCAGTTCTGTTTAAAATCTTTATCAATGATCTGGGTGAGGGGATAGAGTGTACCATCAGTAAGTTTGAACGTGACAGCAAGTTGGGTGGGAGTATTGTTCTGCTTGAGGGTAGGAAGGCTCTGCAGAGGGTTCTGGACAGGATGGATCAATGGGCCGAGGCCAAGTGTACGAGGTTCAACAAGACCAAGTGCCGGGTCCTGCACTTCGATCACAACAACCCCATGCAACATTACAGGCTTGGGGACAAGTGGCTGGAGAGCTGCCCGGCGGAAAAGGACTTCGGGGGGTTGGTCAACAGGTGGTTGAACATGAGCCAGCAGTGTGACCAGGTGGTATAGACAGGCTGGGGGACAAGTGGCTGGAGAGCTGCCCGGCGGAAAAGGACTTCGGGGTGTTGGTCAACAGGTGGTTGAACATGAGCCGGCAGTGTGCCCAGGTGGTCTAGAAGGCCAACAGCATCCTGGCCTGTATCAGAAATAGTGTGGCCAGTAGGACTAGGGAAGTGATTGTCTCCCTGTTCCGGTTGTTTCTACCTTAAATAAATGTTTAATTGATCATTTGATGTCATTTCACCTTAATTTAGCCCAAGGGAATCACAAAACCAGTACGACCCCTTGAGTTATCTAATCCAATTGTAACACCATCCCTGGAGGTATTTAAAAGACATGTAGATGGCATTTACGGACATGATTTAGTGGTGGACTTGGCAGTGTTAGGTTAACAGTTGGACTCAATGATATTAAAGGTCCTTTCCAACTGAAACGATTCTACAATTCTAAGTTAGTCACAGAGACCAGACGAGGGGAAATAAAATAGAAAGAGATTGGGTTTCAGGATGTACATGCTTTCTGACTGGGAGAGTGGATGAGGTCCTCTGAGAACCAAATAAAACCTGAACAGGGATGGTTATGATGTAATGAAAAAATTACTGTTAGTATTACTTATACATCAATTTTTGGCTTTTTTCCAGCTGGCACCTTCTTGATTTTTCCAATACATTCAGAGTGTAAATAAGGAATCAAAGAGGAGCACCAACAAATGAACAGATGAACGGACAGATGGAAGGAAATACCCATGTACTATTTAACTGGCAGTGAAATCAGTAGAGCTACATTAATTTATATGTATTACAAAACTGAATCCAGGTTGTTGCACAGAACAGTCACAAGAACAAAATAAGGGACACTGGCAGGCCACAGACACAGACATAATGTCAAGGTATGGGGGAAAAAAAAGAAAGAGTTGAGTCGTGGTTGAGCTGAAGAGTCTTAGAGAAGGCTTGCTATAGCTATAATACACCTTATTTTTTCCAATTGCTTAAATTGTGGGTTTTTTTCAAACTGACAATTCCTATTGGGAAGGATGGGGAAACAATCTACAATAAAAGACATTTAAAGATGTATTTCAAATTGGTTTAATTGGTAAATAAATTTTAAAAGTAAAGAAAAGAAGTCATTGAGGAGGTTGTGAGAAAATAAGACATCAATAGCTCAAAAAAAATTTTTTTAAAGTGCAAATATTTTCATTCTGATTGTACAAAGGATCAGGAAACATGAAATAAAATGCTGAGATATACAAAGATGTTGGACTTTCAACTTTACTAATCCTACCTCTGTCACCATTTAA